>NC_057798.1:333838374-334099759 GCF_018294505.1 Triticum aestivum | reverse complement strand
GGGTCCTGTTGATCAGGAGGGGTGTGGCGTACAGCAAAACGGACGGAACAGACCTCCTACGGTCGAAACGGGGGTCCTGTTGATCGGGAGGGGTGTGGCATACCGCGAAACGGACGAAACGGACCTCTACGGTCGAAACAGGGGTCCTGTTCATTGGGAGGGGTGTGGCGTGCCGCAAAACGGGACTCCACGAGATACTGTTCATCTCCACCGTCGACCTCCTCCAGCCTCCACGGGCAACCGTCGACCTCCTCCAGCCTCCACGGGCTCCTGTTCATCCAGCCTCCACCGCGCGCTACTCCACCGGCTACTATTCAACCACCCCTCCACCTTCTACTGTTCATCCAGCCCTCCACACCACGGGGTCCTATTCAACCACCCCTCCACGGCCACCCCTCCACCGTCTACTGTTCATCCAGCCCTCCACACCACGGGTTCCTGTTCATCCAGAGGCAACGCCACCGCTCACTGTTCATCCAAACCCCCCCGCACTGCTCACTGTTCATCCAATCGACCGGCTTCAGTTAGCAGCAGTAGCGAAGGAATTGCTCCATCGGGTTCAGTTAACAGCCATCGATCGATCGCTCGGGTTCAGTAACGCGTAGCCTGCAGTGCAATCGCTCGGGTTCAGTTAGAGCCCAACGCCTTGCTCGGGTTCAGTTAGAGCCAACGCCTCACACACACGCGCGTACCTGTACGAGAGAAACGCACATCGCTCTCCCACCGTAACCGGCAACTCCCCGAAATTTTCTTCCCCCTCGCTTCTACCACGGTTTTTTTCGTCATGGACGGCCCAAAGAATGTCATGCAGCTACGTCTCCGGCCCGCCCAGGAGGAAAAACCCATGTTCTGTCATGATTTTTTGTCATAGAAGTAGGAGCCCACCACATCTATGATGATATCGGGTTTTGTCACAATTATCGTCATAGAAGTGTCATATGTATGACAGAAAGAAATTTCGCTCGGCCCAAAATGTCACAGATGTGTCTTTTTTTGTAGTGAACGTGAGTCGTGGTGGAGTGCTTGGTGAGGTGTTCCAGCCTCCGCAAGCCCCTGCAGGCCCTGCCGGGATGCCTTGATCATCTTCTTCTGGGGGTGGCCTCACCCCTTGCCGGGCTCGCCTACCCGGCAAGGGAGGCTTCTCCCTTGATGATATCTTGCTTCTCTGGCTTGGTCTTGGTCCCTCTGATCTGCTTGTTGGTTCTTTGAGTCTCTTGATTTCACGTACTCTGTCTTGGACTGGTCCATCAATCTTTATCCTGCGCCTGTGCACAGTCAGGGCAACAAACCCAGGGTTTGTTGCACTGATATCTTTCGTAATTGTTGGATTATCCTTTACAATCTCGGAGTAGGGTTCTTTTTGGCGATGATCCAATGTTTCACCCTTACTTTCCAGGCGGACAACGTGCTGCTAAACCCTCCCATGGCGCGTTTATTTATCTTCTTCATTGTCGGGTCTTTATCTAGATACATATATTTGATTTCATCCCAGCCTAGGTACAAGAATACCTGGTGCAACTTAGTTAGGAGGGAGTGCTCCATATATGGTATCTTCTTTAGTTTCTCATTGTTGATGGTGGCTGTTGCCCATAGGATGCAACCTATTTGATTGTCATGGCAAGCATGCGCTTCCGCAGGCTCTTTTGGCTCAAAATTTTCGGACTCCACCTCCGTGACCACCAGTCTAGTAGTGATGAGCTGGTTTGGGCCTTGTTGCCTCTTTGGTTTCGGTTCTATACCGGCTTCGCCAGTCTCGATGCCCGTATCGGCGCCGGTCTCAGTCTTAGCGTCATTCTCGATGTCAGTCTTAGTCTCGGATGTGACGGGTGATCCTTGCAACAACCGTTGCTCATCGAGAAGGTTCAAATAGGCATCTGCCGTTGCGTAGACGCTGCAATCACCAGAACTCTGTCCTTCATCATTGCTAGCCATGTTTCCTATGATTAAATCTAGTCAATTAATTCTAGACCTAAAAAAATGAATAATAACATAATAAAGGACAATGTTTTGCAGGAATGTTGATTCATTCCTGTTGCAGTAAATCCCGGGCACTCAATATGTCCTAGTTTTTAGCACAATTCATGCCAAAATTCGCGGAAAATTTTGGCATGACCTTTGCTACAAACTGGACAAATAGAGCGCCTGAAATTTGCTGGAACGGAAATGAATCAACATTCCGACAAAACATAGGCCACTCAAAATCATTCCCTGCAAACAACAAAAGGCCACTTGGGCACAATCGAACCACTTCAATGTTGCATATAACATGAGCAAACACTATTGAGGAATTTGCATATGACATGACAACTTCAATGAAAAGATATAATCAAGAATAATGGAATATGCAAATGAACATCAATGACATATATTATATTACATCAATCTTGTTTTTCATTTACATAGCAACAATTATGTTAACGAAGTTTTTGAAAAGAAAAACAATTCTGTTTTTTGTTATAGCTAATTGCCATAGCTACTATTTTTTATTTATAGCTAAATACTTCTGTTTTTTGTCTAAAGCTAAAAGTCTAGGAAGAGGTCATCTTTAAAATAAAACTTGCCTAAATTCTTTTCCTTGAAAAATAGTGGTCTTTTTAAAAACCAAAAACCTTTGCAAAATGACCTCACTAAACACTTCTCTGCCTAGGACAGAACCCAAATTATGTTCTAGCTATTCCTCTCTCTCTCTCACACACACATTATTTTATTTTCATCCAACTTGTTTTAGAGTAAATATTCCAACAATACTTGACCTTATTAGAAATTCCAAAGGAACTCCATTTTCTCTAACCCTTCTACCCCACCAAAATTTCCACAGCAAGACATTAGTACCTACACCCAATTTCTTCAAAAATATTCACGTCCATAGTCCAAATAATTCAAATTTCATTTGAATGAAATTTGGACTAGATTCAGGTCCATAGTCCAAATAATTTTATATAGCTAAATGCTACTATTTTTTGTTTATAGCCTCTATTAATTTAAAGCTAAGTGATACTATTATTTATATACCCTCTGTTAATTTAAAGCTAAATGGAATTACAATTTAGGCATTTTCATAAAAAATTGCCTAAAAAATTGCTAACCTTTTTTCCTAATGCTAAAAAATGCCTACTGCCCTAATCAAATCAAAGGTCATATGAACACATAGGGTTCATATGAGCATCATCACAGCAACAAGATATGAATTGCCCAGCAGAGAGAGAGAGAGAGAGAGAGAGAGAGGAGGGCAGGGGAGAGGAGAGGGGGAGCCTTACGGTCGGCGGCAACGACGGGCTCTGGCTCGGGTGGCGGTGGTGAGGTTGAGGGCGCGTCGGTGAGGTTGATGGCGGCTGTCGGCGAGGACGAGGGCAGCCTCGGGCGACTGCGGTGAGGTCGAGGGTGGCCTCGGGCGGCGGCAGTGAGGTCGAGGGTGTGCTCGACCGAGCAGGGCGATCGAAGGAGGCGATAGAGGAGTTGGGGGAGAGGTGGGAGAGGGGAGAGGGGGGAAAGGACTTAGCAAAATGTTGAGCCTGCGTGGGGTTAAGTCAAAATAGCTGTAGCGCTGGTAGGCAAAAACCGCTATAGCTAAGTTAGCTATAGCGCTTTCTACCAAAATGCACTACTGCTATAGGAAGTAGTTATTTATTTTCCTTTTTCTTTTTCCTTTTAGATAAGGAATGCAGATATAGCGTGGGCTTATAAAACGCGCTACTGCTATGCCTTTCTCCTTTATTTTTCTTTTTATTTTGTTTATCTTTACATTTTCTTTTTTTCATTTTTCATTTTTCTACTTCTTTCATTTTCATTTACTTTTCTATTTCTTTTTCTGTTTATTTTCTTTTTTAGCAGTAGCGCTCTATACCAGAAACGCGCTACTACCACTACTACAGGATGCTGCTAAAGGGACACTATGATCAGAGACCCTTCGAGAAACTGTGTGCGATGCAATAATTGCGAACGGTGGTGTAAGAAAACCGTCAAAAATGTGCAAAACATTTGCGATGACGGATGCATCAAACACGTATTAGATTTTAGTTGCGTGTGCGATGCAGGGGCATACGGTTGGTCCGAACGAACTATTTGCGATGAGACAGAACAACAGAAACGGATAGCTAGATCAAGATGTGCACGATATATGGCATACAGTTCGCTCCGATGAACCGTTTGTGATGATTGAGGTGAACACAAATGATTCAGCGTAACAATATGTGTGTGATAACCGGCAAACAGGTCGGTAATCAGAATTGTGTGCGATCATTATAGACAGCCCATATGGTCTTTTCTTGTGAATTGTGTGTTCGTCAGGGCACATAGTTCAACAAAACAACCCGTAGGCGATAATGTAGAAGATCTTTGTCGAATACATATTACTAACAGTCTGCGATGAGATTGACAGGATAAACAGATATATATATATATATATATATATATACAACCTGCTTAATTTAGTCCTTGTTGTTGTTGTTGTTGTTGGATGGCCCCGTGACATCGTCTTGGCGAGGACGCTTCTTTCCGCTGACTGTTGTCTTTTCATTGCCGCCGCGGTTGTCATCGTTGTTGTTGTTGTTGTCCTCCTCCTCCTCGTTCCACCATTCCTCCTCCTCCTCATCGTCGTCCTCTTCTTTGTCCTCTGACGGCTCCTCGTCCGTATGGTTATCGTCTGACGACTCTGGAGGTTGCATCCCTTCCATGAACCGGATATAATCGAGGTCTGGGCTCGACGCCGGACTCATGGAAGACGAGCAGGATGATTCCAATGTTGACCTATCATCGGGCACCAGACTGCAGGCCGAACTATCATCCTTGCAGTCGCTCGGCATGGCTGTAGAGTGTGTGCTAGTGTGTAGCGCGGCCTGCCGAGGACGATGAAGATGGTGGACACTTAAGCGGGGTATGCAAAGAAGAGGAACTGCCAATTAAAGCAGGGGTTGACGTATTATCTAACGCAATTATTTTTACCCAGTTGCTCCAAATTCTCGGGGTTGCACATGACTCCTATTGGCTAATTGGCTGGTTTCCTTTTTCAGGACAAAAACAAGGAACGAATTTCGGGATTATGCACTGGTAACAGTACTAACGGAGTAGGACAGTTGGTGTCGGATATCGGGTTCCGGCAAAACCCTTAAGGTTCGAACACTGGGGCGCGCACAAAGATTTCTCCCCACCTAAACACGACCTCAGCCTCGCCATGATCCCTAAGCTAGATCGATGAACTCACAGCACAAGAGACACAAGATTTATATTGGTTCAGGCCACCGTTGTGGTGTAATACCCTACTCCTGTCTGTGGTGGTGGATTGCCTCTTGGGCTGATGATGAACAGTACAAGGGAAGAACAGCCTCGCGAGGAGAGGTGTTCTTGAGCTGGTGTGGTGTGTGGGTGAACTGAATGTCCTCCTCTCTACTGTGGTGGCTAGCTCTATTTATAGAGGCCCTGGTCCTCTTCCCAAATATTGAGCGGGAAGCGATCCAACAACGACCATTTTGAAAGGGGACAACTATTACAAGCTATCCTGACTAAAGTTGGTCTTCATCTGTCAATGGTGCTGGTGATGACGCCGTCTTGGGCTCCACGATGACCTCCGTCCTGCCGTCCTGCTGGTCTTGGTCTTGTTGCACTAATATGGAAACCTCTGCCTAATGCCTCGATACTCCGCGCCTGCACTTGCCCCCTTAGCACCAAAGAGGAAACGGGGACACTGCATGGGCTGGCGCCCGCCTTGTCTTGATCGTCATGGCTTGCATCATGGGGACCTCATGAGGTACCCCTTGCCTTGATCTTTCCGCCTCCTCGCGAGCCTGCCTGGTGAGGCCGCTCCTGAGGAGGCCTTGCGTCATCCGCCCCGCGAGGCTTGGCCCCTCGCGAGGGTCTTGAGTGTTGGTTGATGAAGACGGGCCGTACTGGGCCACTACTGGAGCCACGCAGGTAGGCAAGTCTGGGGACCCCCGTTCCCAGAATGCCGACAGTAGCCCCCAGGCCCAAGGCGTGCTCGGGCTTGGCTTAGCGGCGAAGCCAGAGGGCAAGTGTGGAGCGCTACGGGCCCCAACATCCTACGTCCTTGGTCGACACGTGGCTACGGGTTGGACGTGGGCGTCTCCTCTTCCCCATGCTGCCTCGGCAACTGCCCGACTAACAAAAGGCTGGCGCGGGCAAGGCTTGCTTTCATTGCTCTCCTTCGCCTTGCTCCAGATCCCCTTCCTTGCTTCCGAAATATCTAGATCCGCTCCACTCATTCCCTTTCAGCAGGCGATGGCGCCCCGCAAGGTCAAGATTGCTGCGCTGCCTGCTTGGTATGCGCCGGTCCTGGATGCCCCCAATGTCTCGGAGAAGAATCTCGCCACCATGTGCCCGATGACGGTGGTGGAGGGCAACGAGAAGGGGGAGACCAAACTCCGGGCTGGCTATGTCGAGCTAGAGGCTAAGGGGAACACTTTCTACCCCTTCTTCACGAACGCCATCGTCACAGGCCTGGTTCCTCCCTTCTCCGACTTCTTCTACGCCGTCCTTAGCCATTACAGGTTGCAAGCCCTTCATCTCCATCCCAACTCCGTTCTCCTCTTGTCGATTTTCACCTACTACTTCGAGGCGCATGTTGGGGTGATGTCGTCCGTGTCTCTGCTGCGCCACTTCTTCTCTCTCCAAACCAATGGCGACCACACCTTGGCGTGCACCAACTTCGTCACGTACGGCAAGGCCAACGCGATCTCGAAGGCCGGGAAGAGGGCCGACAACTTCCAGAGCAAGTGGGTCATGATGGATTCCAAGTGTATCCACCCCTGGCTGATGCTGCCAATGGAGGTGCCCCAGCCTGACGAATGGTGGTCTCGCGCGAAGCTTGCTGATGATCGGGGAAGTTGGTGCTGGAGAAGATGAACGCCGACTTGAAGCCGGGCAACATGAAGGCGGCAAAGCTGACGGGGGCCGCTCTCTTGAGGGAGTTCCTGACGCAGCGGGTGGCTCCACTTCAGGCACACTCGCGCACCTTATGGATGCTTGGGGACACAGATGACAAGCTTCCCTTGAATCCAGCGGCTTTGGCTGATGATGAGCTGGCCTCATCTCTCTGCCTCTTGGTCGGAGACGACCAGGAGTGTCCGGCGGGGGCCCCTGCCCCCTTGTTCCTCCGTGAGGACTGTGCACAGGTGGTGGCTGCTATGCCCACCTTTGATGGGCGCGGCCTGGTGCCGGCGGCGCCCCTTGTGGTCCGGGGGGCGACGACGCTGGTGGACGTGTCTTCGGGCGACTCCCGCAGAGGAGGAGAGGAAGAAGAAGAAGAGGAGCGCAACTCGGAGGTGACCTTTGAGGGGACCGGGGAGACCTCTCCCCCGCGCAGGGCCGACATCCTCTGCACCTTGCTAGACGATGACGAGGTCGATGTGTCCCAAGAGGAGGAGGATCCGCCCGCGATCCCAAAGAAGGACAGGTTAGCGCTGATCTCCCAAGAGGCTGCTTCTGCCTAGGTGCCGCCCGGAGCCTCCTCCAGCCCTTCTGCAGCAACTTCTTCCGCTCCTGGACCTCTTGCAGCTATGCCCCGGGCCACGAGGCTCTCTGGCTTCAAGCTCGGCAAGAGGGTGGTGAACTATGCCATGATTGACTAGTAAGTGTTCGCGCCCCATCTTGTACATGATTATGCCGCCGGAGCTTGACATTCTCCATTAGTTGGTTAGGCCGCCGCCTGCGGCAAAGAAGAGGAAGGGGGACGCGGTGACCTCTCCTAGGGCAGGCTCGTCTGCCGCGGCTGCTCCTTCATCCGTGGGGAGGGGAGGTGACGGCTTTCACACCTCCCCTGCCCGGTCATCCTCGCGAGGCTTGGAGGAGCACCATGACGGGGCGCCAGCCCCCATTGCCCTGCTGGCTCCAGAGGTGCCGGTACCCGATGCTGCTGCTGAGGTAGCCAAGGCCAGGAGCCCCCAGTCTCCCGAGCCACGGTTACGCTGCCGCCTCCTCCTTCTGCCGTGCTGCTGGTTCTAGGTTCTTCTCCCTCCTTAGATGTCCTGGAGCGTGCCCTCTACGGGATGGCCCAGCTGCGAGAAGACCTCCAAGGCACCGACTCCCATTTGGTAGCTGGGCGCCTGGAGCTGGTATCTGGTTGGCTTCATTCTGATGCCTCTGTCTGAGCGGCGCTGAGGCGGGTCGCGGCAGCTTACGAGGAGGAGAAGCAGGACACCACCCAGACCGCAGCTGCTCGCGAGGCGGCACTGAAGGATGCTGCGGTCTCCCAGGACCACTGCAAGGTGCTGGAGGCCAAGCGGAGGAGGAGAAGATGAAGGCTCGGGAGGACGCTGTCAGGGACCGCGACACCGAGCTTACGCGGTTGGCGGAGGCGCAGGCCAGTGAGTGCGGCCGGCTGGAAACCCTGGAGCAGAAGTTGAGGGTGGAGAAGGCCGAGCTGGACGCCAAGGCAAAGGTCCTGGCCGAGGACCGTGTGGCCTTTGCACTCCTCGAGGAGAGGTCTCGCGTGGCGCTGTAGACGCTCTATGAGAAGGGCTTGGAGAAGCCGCTGGCTACCGACAAGGACAACCCCACCCATCTGCTTCCTTTCTTAGTCGAGGCGCTTGAGGAAGTCGTGAGCGGCGTCGGCCCCATGGCAGAGGTAGAAGCCCGCATCCTTTCTTCCGCAGCGCTGACGCACGTCTTCAACCACCTCCACCTTCACGACCCCGACGCCAACCATGACGAGCTGCTGGAGCCCATGGACAATGAGCGCTTCGCCGCTGCTGCTGAAGCCATGAAGAGGTGGAGGCCTTGCTGGAGAAGTTCCGCGCCTTCGCTCCTGTGCCCACAGCAGGCGGTGCTGCTGATCCTGCAGCCCCGAGTGGCACCACCACGGGGGTGGAGCCTTCGGTGGGCGATGGCGATGTCCAAGGGTGATGGCTTATTTTCGGCTTAATTCTTGTAACATGCACCATGCCTCGTGGAGGCGTCTAAACTTGCGTTTGGTATTGTGAAGACAATTATGGTTTGTAATATTTGCTCCGGGATTTGCTTCAAGATTTTGCGATTTCCTTCCTATTTGCTTTATGTTTTACGTCGGTAGAGCCCGGCCCCACGCATACCTCAACCGCCGCTGGCCCCAACCGGATCACCAGGACGGGGACCAAGGAGTGAGGGGCTACGTGACAATTTAGGCTCCTAAGTTGTGATGCTCTGGAGTCCCCCTTGATGCGCAAACAGCAAATAGGGAGGGAATGTATGAGTAGATCCGGCGTTCTACGTCGGCAGAGCCCGGCCCCGCGCATACCTCAACCGCCATTAGCCCCAACCGCATCACCAGGACGGGACCAAGGAGTGAGGGACTACGTGACCGGTTAGGCTCCTGAGTCGCGATGCTTAGTAGTCCCCCTTGATGTTCAAACAACCTTCATACCTTGGCTCCGCTCGGGGAGGGGCGCGCGACGACCAGGTCCGGAGGGCCTGGCTGGGTGGCGTACACTCTGGCGTGACCCGGGTGCAGCCCCCGTTCCCAGCCCCCTCGCGCGACGCTCCCGATGGGAGGTGCTGCGATGGGGCCAGACACTGGGCTCTGGGGCTCCTTGAGGTTGATACGACCGTGGGGCCGCCCTTAGTTGTTTATCACCAGCTCGGAGCATAGCGCTTCCGTATGTGTCCGGGCATAGCCACTCCTCGGTAGTGTCGTCAGCCAGCACGGAGCATGGTGCTTTCACTGGTGCGTGGGAGGGGGACCCCTTCGGGAGGAGCCCCCAGGGCGTGTACAGCCCCGCCCTGACACGTTGCTTGCACAGCCGGGTTAGACGAGGTGTATCTGGGCACTCGTGAGCCAGCGCTGGACTCACGAGGCCCTACCTCAAGGCGGGTTGCACCTGGTCTTGGGTCTTGGACAACTGAGTGTTCCTGCAAGACGGTTAAGTATAAGTGCTCTACGTCCTTAGGTCCCGGCCCTCGAGCGAGCTCAGCCGCCGCTGGTATGCCAGGTCGCGAAACCGTGGTCAAGGCCAGGGGGTGAGGGCTGGAGAGCAAGTAAGAGCTCCTGAGTCGCGATGCTCAGGAGGCCCCCTTTTAAAGCGCAAGCGAATTGCATGAGAGCGGGGCGGACCCATGGTAGGTGGCAGGTGATGATCACAGGCAGATTAGGCATGAAAGGAAAATCAGCTTAGGTAAACGCATAATGGATACATGCCACTGGGTCAGGCCTGAGCGGCTTGGGGATGATGCAACCCGAGGGGTGCCCCTAGCAAGGTAAGCTAAAGGCATAAGAAAAATGGATACATGCCGCAGGGACGGACCCACGCGGCTTGGGAATGATGCATCCTTGAGGGCACTCCCAGTTGAAATGAATTTGGAAGATGTCACCTGGTTCCCTTGTAGAAGGGGTGTTGAGGTAGTTGGAGATGCGCGGTGAAGAGGCCGACCCTCACGAGCCGCCAGGGCCCTGAGCCTCAGGAGGCTCTGGGCGTCCGGGTGGTTCCTTGAGGACCGTCTCCATCTCCGCTAGGACCGCGTGGTGCCTGGCCTCTTGAGCCGCCAGAATGCTCCACAGGTGACGCTGGTAGGTGGCAGCCGCATTCGGCAGGCCAAAAGGCATGCGAACGTAGCTGTGCAGCGGACCCTCACAGCGTCCCACGCGCGAAGGCCAGAGGCGCTCCTGAGATGTGGCTCGGTTGAGCCCTGGGACGTTGATGCGGATGTGCAACCCGCCATCCTTGCCTGGATGGGGGGCCACGCCACGCAAGCAGCGGTTGCCGCGCATGGCCCTTGCTTCCTGAAGCTCCTAAGTGGTCTTGGTGATGAACTCCTGAACGTTGGGCTTTCCACGCCCTGTGCCTTCCTGAGGGAAACGTGCCGTGAAGCACACCTCCAAGTGGTGCCCGAGCGCCTCCCTCGTGATGTTAGCAAAGTCTGAGGCCCTCCAGGAGAGAGCCCCCGAGCCCTTCCCGAGGAGGGCGCCGGGCACGCCTTCCTATGCGATGGAAGGAGGCGCCCCTTGCATGGGCGCTGATCCTGACGCGGCACCACCTGAGATGCCAACCTCCTGAGGCCTTGTGTGGAGCGGTTGCTTCTTCTTCTTGGGGACTGCCTCAGGAGGGTTCTTGCATGAGCTGTCCGGGTCCTCGATTGATGCAGCTTGAAAGGCACGCTCGAGGGAGCACACCGCATCTCTCTCTTTGCAGGGGACCGTGATGATTCCGCTGATTCCTGGCATGTTGAGGACGTTGTAGCCGTGGTGCGTCACCGCCATGAACTTGGACAGGGCTGGATACCCGAGGATGGCTTTCTACGGCAGGTGGATGTGGGCGATGTCAAAATCGATGAGCTCGGTGCGGTAGTTGTCGCGCTTGCCGAAGGTGACAGGGAGGTGGACCTGCCCTATCGGGGTGGTGGAACCTTCAGTAACTCCTGAGAAGCGCTTGGTCGGCTGGAGCTGATAATATGGCACTTGAAGGTTGTCGAACATTTTGACGGACAGGACGTTAAGCCCTACGCCGCCATCGATGAGGGTCCTGGTGACTTGCATGTTGCTGATGGCTGGTGAACAGAGCATTGGAAGGACGCTAGCAGTAGCCGCGCACTTGAGTTGATCTGCCAAGCTGAAGGTGATGGCGCACTTGGACCACCTGAGTGGGCGTGTGGCCTCGAGCTTGGGGAGGACTGCGTTCACCTCACGAGCGAACTGCTTGAAGATGCGCTGAGAGGCTGGGGCCTGAGCTCCACCCAAGATGCAAGCGATAGCACGTGGCTCCAAGAAGCCCCCAGCCCCCTCGTCCTGGTGATGGTCGTCATTCCTTTTCGGTGGTGGCGACAGTGTTGGAAGGCCTGCGTTACCCTGCGGGCGGTCCTTGCGAGGCTGATCCCTCCAGGCACCCTCGTGAGGCTGGTCCTGCCAACGATCCTCACGAGGCCGGTCACGCCACTCCCGGCAAGGGCCACAGTCGTCCCATCGTTCTCCGCCACGTCCTCCTCCTCGGCCATAGCCCCGGTCATTGCGCTCGGGGTGTAGACTGAAGCGTCCTTCTCGAACGGCCATGAGCTCCTGGCATTCATTGGTGTTGTGGGTGTGGAGGTTGTGGTAGGCGCAGAACGGTTGGCTGCCCTTGGACGACTCCGGCTGGTCCCTGCCGTGCATCATGTCTGGTTCTGCCGCGAGCATGGCTGCTCCCTTGCGCTTCACGTCCTTGGCCTTGGCCTTCTTTTCTTCTGGGTCAGCAGCTGGAAGCTCGAGGAGGGAGAGGCGTCCTTCCTCAGCCCTTGCGCACTTGGTCGCCAGGTTGAACAGCTCAGGGATGTGCACAACTCCTCGTGGATGGCAAGCTCCCCCTTCATCTTCACATCGCGGACGCCATCAGAGAACACCGATATGATGGCCTCATCCGTCATCTTGGGGATCTTGAGGCGGATGCTGTTGAAGTGCTGGATGTATTTCTGCAGGGTCTCCCCAGGCTGTTGCTTGATGCGACGCAGGTCACCCACGGCCGGGGTGCGGTTGCGAGTGCCCTGGAAGTTGGCGATGAAGCGGCTGCGCATCTTGTCCCAGGATGGGATTGAGCCGGGAGGCAGGTGGAGGAGCCATGAGCGGGAACCGTCCTTGAGCTCCATGGGAATCCAGTTCGCCATGACCTTCTCATCTCCGTTTGCCGCCTCGATGCTTAGCTTGTAGAGCTGCAAGAACTCCGCAGGGTCTAGGGTGCCGTCGTAGCGAGGAGGCAGGTCCGGCTTGAAATTGCCCGACCAGCCGACGCTACGGAGCTCGGGGTGAAGGCGCGGCAACCTGCAGTGGTCACCGGGGCCCTTTGCTGACGCGGAGCTTCCTCTTGATGGTACCCGCGCACCCCTTCAAGGGGCAGCACGCTGTCTTGTCGCACCAGTGCAGGTACGCGGTCTTGTCGCGCTGGTGCAGGAAGCACATGAGCGCCTTCTTGAGGCTGAGGGATTTCTTGGCAGCTTCTTTCTTGTCACGCGTGCGCTGGATGCGGTGGGTCACGTCCAGGGGCCGCGTAACTCGAAGCCAGGGCACCGTCTTGGGGGAGAGGTGGTGGAGGCGCTCCTTAAGCCACATCACCAATACCTGGTGGAGGGCGAGGCAGCGAGAGGGACGACGTGGGAGAGCCCCGTGCGGCGCTGACGAGCTCGGTGATGCGAGCGAGCCAATCTTCGTAGAGGTCGTCGACGGGACAGTAGTGCAGGAGCTCACGTGCCTGAAGCAACGCGGCCTGCGCGTCCGTGGGGGCACGACGGGCATGGGACAATGAACCAGCTAGGGTCAGCGACAAAGTGGCGGTGCGGCCTTCCCGCTGCACCGAGGGGTGCAACAAGGATGCTTGCTGCTCGTTCCCCGCCGGGCCGGTGGCGGCGTTGGCGGCAAGCGATGGAGAACGACGAGGAGGCCCACCGACAGGAGCTGTCTGGGCGATGCGAGCGACGAGAGCAGCCCGGCACTCGGCGCGGGCTTGGCGGGCGTCGGACATGGATGCGACGAAGCGATGGGACGCGGATCAGCGGAAAGAAGATTTCGACGCACCCTACATGGCGCGCCAAATGTCGGATATCGGGTTCCGGCAAAACCCTTAAGGTTCGAACACTGGGTTGCGCACGAAGATTTACCGAAACACGCCCTCAGCCTCACCGCGATCCCTAAGCTAGATCGATGAACTCACAGCATAAGAGACACAAGATTTATACATGTTCGGGCCACCGTTGTGGTGTAATACCCTACTCCTGTGTGTGGTGGTGGATTGCCTCTTGGACTGATAATGAACATTACAAGGGAAGAACAGCCTCGCGAGGAGAGGTGTTCTTGAGATGGTGTGGTGTGTGGGTGAACTGAATGTCCTCCTTTCTACTGTGGTGGCTAGCTCTATTTATAGAGGCCCTGGTCCTCTTCCCAAATATTGAGTAGGAAGGGATCCAACAACGGCCATTTTGAAAGGGGACACCTAGTACAAGCTATCCTGACTAAAGGTGGTCTTCGTCTGTCAAAGGTCCTGGTGATGACGCTGTCTTGGGCTCCGCGATGACCTCTGTCCTGCCGTCCTTCTAGTCTTGGTCTTGTTGCATCGATATGGAAACCTTCGCATGATGCCTCCGTACTCCGCGCCTGCGCTTGCCCCCTTAGAACCAAAGAGGAAACGGGGACACTGCGCGGGCTGGTGCCCGCCTAACGCGCGCCTAGTCTTGATCATTATGGCTTTGCATCATGGGGACCTCGCGAGGTACCCCTTGCCTTGATCTTTCCGCCTCCTCACGAGCCTGCCTGGTGAGGCCGCTCCTGAGGAGGCCTTGCATCGTCCGTCCCACGAGGCTTGGCCCCTCGCGAGGGTCTTGAGTGTTGGTTGATGAAGACGGGCCGTACTGGGCCAATAGTGGAGCCATGCAGCAGGCCGCAGGCAGGCAAGTCTGGGGACCCCCGTTCCCAGAACACCGACAGTTGGCAAGCAGCACATTGAGCTCTTCTTATTGATAAAGCTAGTAATAATCAAACTAAAAAGGAAAAGAATAAAGACAAATGATAATATCTGCATGAATCTTCGCGTAACGTTAATGGCATAGGACCTAAATGTGCTTTATTAGAGCACATCTAGATGTGCTTTAGCAATACTGTCAAACAAAAACCCCTAATCATCATTGCAAACAGCGCATAGAACATGGCTAATGCGACAACCACAACTACACATGCTAGTTCCTTCTTGTCTCTTGCTTTCTTTTGTTGCCTGTGATTGATTCTTTCTTGCTTCATCGTACTGATTGTACATTCTAGATCAGCCAGTTTCTTCTTCAGCTTAACATTATCTTTTGCGAGCTTGCTGATAACACTCTGAACCCTGCCATGCCATTCTTCATCCAGCCAGTTAACAAAGGCACAATACTCATATCCATGCCAATTTTAAATAGTATTCAAGATGAGCGGTGACATTAACTCAAGTAAAATGATGAACTTAGCACTAACCTCTAAGGGGCAACTGAGAAACCATCTGCCAATGTTGAATCCCTCCGTGCATACACGTCGAGCGAGAGTGTGCCCGTGCAGACAACTTAGCTTTTGGTACTTCTCGGTGGCACAAAACTCGGAGTCAAACTCGTGTTGCGGGAGTCTGGAGTCATGCTCCGGACCCGGCGGTAGATCGCTTTCCTGGGGGGGTTCAATTCAGGACGGATTCAGCAAGGAGCTACTTTGGACATGCTAAAAAAGATTGGGATAGATTGGAACCTGACAGGACAATTCAGATCTGTAGTACACCTGCCTTTTGATGACCTTAGGCAAGTGCTGGGCAGCGACCGCCATTGTGGTGGCGGTACGAGCAGGAGCAGCTGCACCAAAACCATCAGCACCACTCGCCCGCATCCCCCCAATGTTAGCTCCACTCGAGAGAATTTGGAGGCTATGTAGGGATTTGGGGGAAATGGGGAAACTGTGGGGATAAGCTAACGGTCGGGAACTACTTATGGCACTATATGTTGGAGTATACGGCACTCTGTTTATACATGTCGTTTGTGTCAGGTATTACAACGTCACACACGATTTGCGCAGCAAACCGTGTGAGAAGACAATGTAGGTGAGACATGGTTGTCGTTACATAACCGTATGTGATGTACTACCCTGTACATATAATTGAGTTACAGTGATACCGTGTAAATAGCCGCTCTGCGGATATCCGGAAAAAAAGCCGGTATGCATCTAGAGATGGCGGCGGTGGCCTAAGCAAGGGCTACCGGAGAAGAGGTCAATCCTTGGTCGGTGGGTGGTGGCAGTGTCATAGGAGGTCAATCCTGGGTCTGCAGCGAGAGATAGGAGGAGCTTAGCCATCTAGGTCGGCAGCGGCGTGATTCGAGCATATCCATCGCAGTCGATGGCGGGATAGTGGAGGTCGAACTTCAGGTGGCAGCCGCACTAAGCTTTGATCCTCGACCCTGCTATCTCGGTGTGCCACCGCATCACACTTCTCGGTCTGCCAGGTGGAGGTTGCCGCGCGGCTACTTAATTAAGGTATTCTTTTCGTGAGTGGCTTAATTAAGGTATCCAATTCCTAAGGGTAGTGCTGTACTAGTACTCTGCATGTAAATTGACTACCCATTAATTTTTGTCAGTGCACGTCTGGATAACAATATGGAGCGCCCTCAGTAATTATTAAAATAAAGCCTTGTAATTTTATGCACGCATCATTGGGCAGCAGTTAATCCGTGTATTAATGTTGTTGTTTTGTTTATAATTACCATTCATGTGGTGCAGATGGAACGATCTCAATGGATGAAAAATGAAAACCGCAGACTTTATCAGTGCCGTGATAGAGTTCATGAATTTGGCTGGAAGTACTAAGAGGAGAATTGGTGATGCGGATTACATCCTGTGTCCATGTACTGATTGTGCCAATACAGAGTCACATGTAGTTGCATATGTCCAGTGGCACTTAGTCTCTCGGGAATTCATGGATGGATATACATGTTGGACTAGGCACGGTGAAGAGGAGGTCATGGATGAAGATACCCAGGGTTGCGAGATGCCAAACCCCGATCAGTGTCACATGTATGTTGAATCTAACATCAGGGCAGAGGCGTCAAGCTACCAATGGAACACCGGAAAGCCAAAACGCACACTGGAAAACCAAGACGTTGACGATCTTGATATGCTAGATTTTGCTGCTATGATTGTAGATTTCGAGGGCCCAAAAAAGGATATGATTGGGTACAAGGATCTGCCAACCATTGATGCGGACTTCAAGAAAGAATTGTATCTAGGTTGCAAAAAGATATATTCGAGGTTGAGTGCCACCCTGGCGCTTCTTAGATTTAAAGCAGCAAACGGTCTATCAAACAAGGGCTTCACAGAGATGTTAGCTCTTTCCAAAGAAATTCTTCCTGAAAATAATGTGCTCCCCAGAAGCACAAATGAAGCGAAGAAAATTGTTTGCCCATTGGAGCTTGAACTACAGAAGATACACGCTTGTGTGAATGATTGTATATTGTACCGTGGTGAGTACAAAGATTTGCGTGCATGTCCTGAATGCAAGCATGCACGATAAAAGTGCAGGAGAGCAAAGGACAAGTACAATTGGACGACGAGATCAAGACAGGAATCCCATTCAAGGTTGTTTGGTACTTGCCTTTAATTCCAAGGTTGAGGCGTTTGTTTGCAAACCCTAGAGAGGCAAAGAGGTTGCGGTGGCATCATGATGAGTGAATTGCATATAAGTATATGAGGCACCAAAAAGATGGGGCTTAGTTGGAATTAATCGACAACAAGTTTGAACACTTTGCCAAGGATCCTAGAGGTATAAGGCTTGGGGAGTGTACTAACGGGATGAATCCTTTTGGCGATATGAGCACCAGTCACAACACATGGCCGGTGCTTCTGTGCATATATAACCTAGCTCCTTGGTTGTGTATGAAAAAAAATACATTATGATGTCAATGATTATCCAAGGCCCGAAGCAACCTGGAAATGACATCGACATTTACTTTCAACTACTAGTACAAGAACTGCTGACAGTGTGGCTAGATGCACTTTCTGTAAAATGTTATGATGCTTACAAAAAGTAGATTTTCGATCTACATGCGATGCTGGTGCACACCATTCAAGATATGTCGGCATTAGGCAACACATCGGGGCAGAAAACAAAGGGAGATGTAGGGTGTGTCACATGCATGGATAGGACAGCTAGTAGAAGACTTCCCAACTCATGCAAAACCGTGTATTTGCGTCATCGTAGGTTCTTACGGAAAAATCACCCATACCGAAATATGAAAGCTGAATTTGATGGGAAGTGGGCCCAAGACTGCGTGATGGGAAGTTGGTCCACAACATGGCTAAACAAATTAATGTTGTGCTTGGCAAGAATCACGCTTTGACGGTGAAACCAACACCCAAGGGTCAAGTGTTTAGGAAGAAATCATTGTTCTGGAAATTACCTTACTGGGAGATTCTACGTGTACATTACTGCATCGATGTCATGCACGTAGAGAAGAATGTATGTGAAAGCATCCTTAGTACTCTGCTCAAGATTAAAGGTAAACGGAAGGATGGTGAGGGTTCACAGCTCGATGTGCTTGCTGATCAATCAAAAGGCAAGAGTGAAGCAGAAGATGATGAAAAACTCATCAAAGCTCGCCAGAGTTACAATTTCAGTACAAAAGAAGCAACACATTTCTTCGCCTATTTGTTGTCAGTTAAGACACCCTATTCCTACTCCGTAAACATCATAAGTCTCGTGGATGTGAGCTCAGGTAAAATGAAGTTGGGACACATGAAGTCACATGATTGACACGTAATGTTGACATAAATCCTCCCGGTGGCCATCAGGAATCTATTGGAAAAAGATATAAGGAACACACTCATTGAGCTTTGTGATTTCTTCAACCAACTATGGCAGAAAGTTGTAGATCTTGAAGAGCTGGATCATATGCAAGATGATATTGCAAGAATATTGTGCAACCTAGATATGTTTTTCCCACCGTCATTCTTTGATGTCATGGTCCATCTCACTGTGCACCTTGTCGACGAGGTAAAGTATTGTCGGAATCGAAACCATCCAGAGGCAAGCATCCTACAAGGTTATATCACAGAGGAGGTGGTTGAGTTTTGCACCGAATACAAGAAACAACGACCTATAAGTTTGCCCCTCTCTCGCCACGAGGGAAGGCTGAAAGGTAAGTCGGTCCTTGCTGGCACGCAACTGGCTGCACCTAGAGAATTAGCAGAGAAAGCCCATTTGACGGTACTACTTAACAACCCAGTTCTCCGTGCTTAAAATGAAGAACACTTTGCGGAGATACGCCAAAGCTTCTTACCAATGGTGCCAAGGAGCACACTAAGAACTACGACAAATGGCTAAAGAAGCGTTTGGCACAAGGATCCATCAATGGCATTGCTACGTGGTTGCCACAAAAGCCATCACCTACGGTGTTGGCGTACCAAGCATATGACATAAATGGATAAATGTTCTACACTGATGAACGTGATGAGAATACCTCATATCAGAACAACTCTGTTCGAATAGAATGCATGACTGTAGATGAAGTTGATAAAAGGGTATACTATGGAACCATCAAAGAGATTTGGGAGCTTGACTATGTGAAAGTTAAGGTGGCATTATTCAGGTGCTCATGGATCCCTCTTGGTCAAGTAAAGGTTGATGATTACAGGAAGACCTGTGTTAACAAGACAACGATGGCATATCACGCGGACCCGTTCATTCTTGCCAGCGATGCTACACAGATTTTCTTTGCGGAAGACCCTTTGCATGAGAACTACCATGTAGTGATGCATGGGAAGAGGAGGGTACTGGGTGTCGACGATGTTGCTGATGAGGACGAGTACGATGAGTTTGATGAGTTTCCAGCCAAGGGATCACGCACCCGTGTAACAGACAAGCATAAAATCATCAGAAAACCCAAGTTCATTTGGGGTCAACGTAATGATCCCAGTTCCCCCATGTACATAGGAATTAAGCCGTAATACTAGTCTTTATGCCTACCCTGCAACTTATTTTGTTCAATTTAGAACTGTCGCGTGTACTGAATTTGTGAGTTATGCTTGGTTTTCTGTTGATGTAAGAACCGTTAATACGTTGACCATAATATGCTGTCAGCTCAGGCAATGAATATGAACTGTTTTATGTTATTATTATTATTATTATTACTATTATTATTATTATTATTATTATTATTATTATTATATCAAAGAGGTACACACTCAATTGATCTCACTACAATATGTGTGAACAAAAATATTTATGCAATCTGGTTTGCGAATAGCACACGGTTCATTGATGAAAGCCGTGTGCCGACAAAACCCCGCCCACGAGCTGAGTCGTGCATTCTGATTGGCCAAAATCCAAACCCCATGGATCGTACGTCTGCACCATTGGATGCTCCTAGATCGAACGACGATCCTCATCCCTTTCGACAGCACATGCAGTTCCGGTTGTAATTTTATTTTTATGCACAAAATGCACGTTAAACTCAAAAAATGTCTTAAATATAGCTAACAATACCCGAAAAGCGCCAAAAAATAAAACCCGTGGTATAATGGTGATTGTGTACCATGGAAATATTTATGAGGCCAAACGATGAAGTCACCCGCCACAGGAGTTTGAATTGACGCGTCTCCTTTGGGAAACCATGATCCTTCATGTGAGATGCTTCGGTTTGGAAGGAGCGATCATCAAAACTTGTGCCCAACTTTACCAATTTTTTCCATGGGGTTGTGATAGCATGCCACGGGCACACATCGATTTTGATGATGTCCGGACTCCATCTGAATTTCCTGTAATTAAAATGCCAACTAGGCCTACGCCAGTGGTCGCACCTCGCGGCTGAAATGTTTGAAATTTATCCCTGCTTCTCGAACAAACGGATGAAAACTCGCAAAGCGCTGCACAAATGATCTGTACACCTTCTTTCTAGGCTGGTCGTAATGGGATATCATAGCTAGTATCATGCCAACTAGGCAATTTTGATGAGCTGTCATAGAATTAAATGAAGAAAGAGAGGGTTAAGTATCATATCATGAAACCATGTCGTAATAAATGTTATGCTACTATGTGTCATGCATGATAATAAATAAAGTACTAGATGATACTACTCTATGATACTATGCATTAGTGAGGTAGAGCTAGCTAGTATATCATAGACTAGCTAGCTAGTATCATATATATATATATATGTGTGTGTGTGTGTGTGTGTGTGTGTGCATGATACTAGTATATGATCGATACTATAGCTAGCTACCTCTGTAATGCGTGCATAGTATCATAAGTTAGTATCTTTGGTTGCCTTATTAATTGCCATGCATGACACAAAGTAGTACAACATTTAATATGTGATACGGTATATCATGATATGATACCCGGCCCACACCCTCTCTTCCCTCATTTAACTATGTGCCACATCATCCAAAAAGTCTAGTTGGCATGCCTGATACCGCTTGATACTCCCATCATGACCAACCTTAGGGTGGCCATAGTGGGGGTATCATAGCCGGTATCATGCACTTGAGAATAGCAAATATGATGATGTGTGGCAAAGAAGCAGTAACATAGATACTGTAACATATATAATATAAATGCTATACTACTTTGTGTCATTCACATGGCCATAAATACGGTCATCTATGGTATATATATATACTTGCTCTATGATACTATATATATGCACTATATGAAAGTACATACGTAGTATCATACACTAGTATCATATGTGTGATACTATAGTATATATGATACTTCCCCACTATACAAAGTTTGTCCACAGTGGTGGTATCATAGCCGACGATACCATGCACTAGGAAAAATAGCAAGTATGCTGATGTGGCAAAGAATTAAATATAGTGAGGGTTAGACTGTTAGAGTAACATATAGGCAGACACCGTATCATGTTAAATGCGATGCTAATTTGTGTCACGCATGGCAATAAATATGATTTATGTATTATACTATGCGCTATGAGTAGCCTAATTAAGTATAGCCTAACTAAAGCACCCACATGTAGTCGTAGTAGGGTGTTTGACTTTATATGCACTAAAATGCAAGGAAAGTGCAAAGAATGACTTAAACATAGCAGATGACCAAAAATGGGCCAGAAAATCAAACCAAGGGTATATCCGCGATTGTTTGCCATGATTTGTTTTGAGGCGGAACAATGTAGAGTAACTGACGATTTGTAACCGAAGTGTCGTGTCTCCTTTTGGAAACTATGATCCTTCTTGTGAGATGCTCCGGTATGGAAGGTGCGAGCACCAAAACTTGTGCCAATCTTTACCAAATTTTTTCCATGCGATCGTGAGAGCATGCCACAGTGGCACAATGAATTTCGTCATTTTCGGGACTCTATATGCATTTCCTGAAATTAAAATCTCAACAAGGCCTACGCCTCTGGCCGCACCCTGCGGCCGAACTGTTTGAAGTTTTTTCCCGTTTCTCGCACAATGAATGAAAACTCGCAAAGAGACACTCAAATGATCTTGCGCTAACACACACGTGTATTTGCGACTATATTTATATAGAAATTAAACGAGATCTCTTTTATTTTTGCATATTCAAAGTTTGAGATTACTAGCGAGGCCTGTCGGCTGGTAAAATGTACCATCAAATCGAACTATAGGGTACAATTGTGATTTCTTACCGTGGGACAAAATTGGAGGCGATTCGATGAACTCATGTTTTCATTCAAACAAAAAAATGTTGTTAGTTAATGTAAATATTTTCAAATAGCATACGGTTCACTCACGAAAGCTGTGTGTCCACTAAACCGTGGCTGATGCCCCCTGCCACACGCGCGTTCTGAGTCGTGCATTCTAATTGGCCAGAACCCAAACCCCACGGATCGTACGTCTACACCGTTGGATGCTCCCAGAACGAATGACGATCCTCATCCCTTTCGACAACACATGCAATTCCGGTTGTGTTTTTTCTTATGCACAAAATGCATGTAAAACTCAAGAAAATGTCTTAAATATACCTAACGATACCCGAAATGCGCCAGAAAATAAAACCTGTCATATAATGGTGAATTTGTACCGTGGAAATTTTTATGAGGCCAGACGATGAAGTCACTGACAACTGGAGTTTGAATTCACATGTCTCCTTTTGGAAACCATGGTCCTTCATGTGAGATGCTCCGGTTTGGAGGGAGCCATCATCAAAACCTGTGCTAAACTTTACCAAAAAATTTCCTTGAGGTCATGAGAGCATGCCATGGGCACACACGGATTTTGATGAAGTCTGGACTCCATCTGAATTCCCAGGGATTAAAGTACCTACTAGGCCTACGCCGATGGCCGCACCTCGCGGCCAAAATGTTTGAAACTTCTCCCCGTTTCTCAGACAATGGATGAAAACTCACAAAGCGGCACACAAATGATTTGTACACCTGCTTTGCTAACTAACACCTAGATGTGTTGTTGTAGAACGGTTTTGAATTTAATTATATGCACTAAATGCAAGGTAAGTGCAAAAAAATGACTTGAATATAGCAACGAGTTTTGCCGTATGCATCGTTCTGATACAAAGGCAGGGGTTAACCCCTTTTCGAAAAAAATATAGCAACGAGACCTGAAATGGGCCAGAAAATCAAACCTATGGTATATACGTGATTGTTTACCGTGAAAATAATTGAAAGCGGAACGATGTAATCAGTGACGATTGGAGTCTGAAGTGCCGCATCTCCTTTTGAAAACTATGATCCTTCTTGTGGGATGCTCCGATTTGGAAGGTGTAAGCATCAAAACTCGTGCCATCTTTACCAAAAAATTCCATGTGATCCTAAGAACACAGGACGATGACACACCGTTTTTTGTTATTTCCGGAGTCTATATGCATTTCCTGTAATTAGAATACCAACATGGCATACGCCTCTGGCCGCACCCTGCGGCCGAACTGTTTGAAATTTTTCCTGTTTCTCGAACAACGAATGAAAAATCCCAAGGTGACACACAAATAATCGTGCTAGCTAGCTAGCACCCACGTGTAATTGCGACTGTAGAAACGACTCAAATATAGCAAACGATACCTCAAATGCATGAGAAAATTGAACCATCACTACAAAGAAAAGACACATCTGTGACATTATGGGCCAAACGAAAAATGTTTCTGTCATACTTATGACACTTCTATGATGATAATTGTGACAAAACCCGATATGATAGATGTGGTGGGCTCCTACTTCTATGACAAAAAATCATGACAGAAAATGGGCTTTTCGTCCTGGGCGGGCCGGAGACGCAGCTGCATGACATTCTTTGGGCCGTCCATGACGGAAAAACGGTGGTAGAAGCGAGGGTGAGGAAAATATCGGACAGTTCCCGGTTACGGTGGGTGGTCAGGGGCCGAGCGATGCGTGTTTCTCTTGTACCATACGCGCGTGGGTGCGAGGCGTTGGGATCTAACTGAACCCGAGCGAGGCGTCACCTAACTGAACTCGAGCGATTGCACTGCAGGCTACGCGTTACTGAACCCGAGCGATCGAGCGATTCCTTCGCTACTGCTGCTAATTGAAACCAATCGATGCTGCCTCTAGATGAACAGTGAGCGTTGCTGGGGGAGAGGGGTTGGACGAACAGTGAGCATTGCTAGGGGTTTTGGATGAACAGTTCCCGATGGGGGTGGATGAACAGGACCCCGTGGTGTTGCCTCTAGATGAACAGGACCCCGATCGAGCCGGTTGGGGCTGGATGAACAGGACCCTGTGCAGGGCTAGATGAACAAGATGACCCCGTTGAGGGCTGCTTGAACAATAGCTGGTGGAGGGCTAGATGAATAGTAGCCCATGGAGGGGTGGTTGAACAGGAGCCCGTGGAGGGGGCTAGTTGAACAGTAGCCGGTGGAGTAGCGCGTGGTGGAGGCTGGATGAACAGGAGGCCGTGGATGAACAATCGCAGGTGGAGGCTGGAGGAGGTCGACAGTGGATGAACAGTAGCCCGTGGAGCCTGGAGGAGGTTGACGGTGGAGATGAACAGTATACCATGGAGTCCCGTTTTGCGGTACGCCACACCCCTCCCGATGAACAGGACCCCGGTTTCGACCGTAGCGCTCCAACACAAGTCTGTTTCCTCCGTTTTGCGGTACACCACACCCCTCCCGATCAACAGGACCCTGTTTCGACCGTAGGAGGTCCAACAGAAGTCCGCTTCCTCCATTTTGCGGTACGCCAAACCCCTCCCAATGAACGAGATCCCGTTTCAAACATGGCCGGTCGAACACAAGGCTGCTTCCTCCATTCTGCAGTATGCCAGGCCTCGTTTCCATAGGATGTTTCGTCCAAGCCGGTTGGCTCCCACGTGTTCCGTTGCCTCCTGATGAACACGACGCATTCGTTTGGCTCCCCATGAACACGACATCGACGCAGTTTCTCCGTTCCGACCCAGCCATGTACACAAGCCCTGGCCGTACGTATGCGTGACTAGGCGTTCGAGACCCTACCTGTATGTACGTACGTGGCCGTATTTACTTTCTTGCACCCTGGCTGCTGTACATATGTGTATATGCTACATGCGCTCCTCTACTACGACACATGCGCGTCTACATCGACCAGTATGTACGTACTTTTTCGCGACCAAAATGACAATGCTACGTACGCTTTGACCAGGTGGGTCCTGACTATTAGGCACTTCCTTGCGTGCGAAGATGTAGCTGGTGGGTCCCAATAGTCAGGGGGGCGAATCATTTTTTTTACCTGGATGCACTTCCTTGTGTGTGAAGATGTAGCTGGTGGGTCCCAGTAGTCAGGGAGGAAACGTTTTTTCATGAAATACGATGGTCTGTCCACTGGGTCCATGCTGTCAGGTGGAGGAATAATTATTTTGCGCGTAATAAGGAGGCACTTCCTTGCAGCCTCCGTGGACCCAGCTGTCAGCCTCTCCACGTACATTACTCTTCCGATGGAAGTCATTCCTTGACCACGTTGACCATGCCGCGTCGAGAGCACCAGGGCGGTGAACGACGCTGAGGCCTAGGAAGGGGACGATGCGGAGCCGGGGAAGACGCGGCAGTGGAAGCCCGCGCAGAGAGGTGTATGAGGGTTCACTGGTTCGGCTGTGGTGTGAGGCTTCCGATGACTCTCGTTTGTTAACTATGTTGACCACACCGTTCCGAGCGCACCAAGGCCACTGGACGACAGAGAGGCCCCAGACTGGAACAACCCGGAGATGGGGAAGACGCGACAGTGGAAATGCAGATGGAGAGGAGTGGGAAACTTGACTGGTTCGGGTGCGCGGCAGCACTGCCACCCACAGGAGATATGAGCAAGAACAGAGGTTGGAGAAGGAGCACGACTGTTGTATTAACATCCAACGGTCCAACTACTAGAATCATTTGTTGATTAGGTTGAAAAGGCCCTGCATACACGTCTGCTTAGTAGGCCCACAAGTCAGCCACCAAATCTGCCGGGTCCCAGCTGTCATCGGGAGGAATAGTTTTTTCACATGACAAGGAGGCACTTCCTTCCATGCGAAGATACAACCGGTGGGTCCCAGTTGTCAGGGGGACGAAACAACTTAATAAGGAGGAACTTTCCTTGCGTGCGACCATGGACCTCGTGGGTCCCAGCCGTCAGGCTCTCACGTATAGTCCTCTTCCGATGACTCTCATTTGTTGACCACGCCGCGTCGAGCGCAGCAAGGCAGTGGACGACGGCGAGGCCCCAGACTGGAATGACTTGGAGATGGGGAAGACGCGGCAGTAGAGTCACAGACGGAGAGGAGTGGAAAACTTGACTGGTTCAGGTGCGGGGTGGGCCTACACTCGGCAGAGAATAACAGGAGGTGCAGATTGGAGGGATGGCCTGGCCGTCGGCGGGGTAGCGTTTTGCTGCGAGGCATGCAAAACAACGCTGCTGGACACCGGAGGCTGGAGCAGGTGGTCTCGGCAGCGCTGGGGGAAGAAGACGAGAGATTGAAGAAGAATGCCGGCCGTTGGATGTAAATCCAATGCCTTGGTTAGGCTTCGACCTACTGGCCCACATGTCAGCCAGTCCATTTGTTTTTTCGTCCATTTGGTGGGCTGGGTGAAACAATGATGTAGCATCTATGGCAGCCCGTTTATATATATGGTAGAATTGAAAGCCCATTTTCATTTTTCTCAAAATCCGTGGACTTGCTGGGCTGGCTGAAAATATCATGTTGGGATGGATGGAGAAATGTTATAAAAACATAAACACATGATTGCACGTCTATTACTACATTGGTCAGTAAAATCTTTGCAAGCTTATGTACGCAATCACTAGGAGTTAACTTGCCAAGTTATATATAAACAATTATTATTATTATTTTTTAGGACCTTTCAATTTACGAAATAAAATATCATTTTAATTTGATGAGTTAATAGGACGTGGGGTATTATTATTTTTTAGGCTAGACGTTGGATAATTGAGTTTGTTCTAGGGAAAAGTACTGAGAGAAAACTCAGTTTACATTGAAAAAGAAAGTGGAAGAAAATTCAGATATAGGATTAATGAAAACAAAAAATAAAGGAAGTGGGAAGGTTTATAAAATGGTTGTCTCCCGATTCGTCTTGTTTTGCTGACCATGTTTGGAACGACAGACGGCGATGCCGTGGCGAGAGCACCAAGGCAGAGGACAACGTCGAGACCGTGGTCTAAATGAACCGGAGCAGTGGAAGAAGCAGGTGGAGGGGAGTACAGGGTTGACTTGTTCAGATGCAGGGTGGCCGGTGGAGCTCCTCGGTATCATTGTCTTCTTTCATGTTGGTGTAGCAGGGGTTGATGATGGTCCCGGCGAGGTCAACCACAGAGTCCTTCTCCTGCCCGTTGCCGATGATCTTGTATTGCTTCTGGATGTCGACAAGCTTGTTGCACCAGATGGCCGAAATTGTCGCATTCGTACTTCTCTCCATCGCAGCAAAGGTGCAGTCGGCCTGCCGATGGAACGGGGGAACGCTCCAGAACCTCTTGGCCCTACAACAGTGGTAGACAAGAACCTCGTCTCGCACGCATACCTGGGCGACCGCGATCCGCTGGTCCCTGTCAGGAGATGGATGGACGGGCACAAGGTCTAGTCTTGCGACCTTGTGCTTTCTCGTCCTGTAGGTACTGCTTGAACTCAGCGAGGCAGAGCTTCACCGAGTCCGGATCATTGGTGTACATCACATTCAACTTGTGCCGCCATGCGATTGAACGAAGAACTCAAAGGTGAACTCCTTGCTGAAGTCCATATCCAGCAGGCTCAACCCTCAGATCGCCATTGGAGTCTCTTCAAGTCAACGAGTGAGTAGGCGACAGAAGCAGTTCGTTTTTTAGCTCTTGGGGAACTAGATTCAACAGTAAACTAAGTGTGTATAGGCGACAACATTTACTACCCCTCCTTCGCCCGCTGCATGCCCGACAGAATATGCACCCTTGGCGCATTCAAAAGCCTCGATTAAGAAACCTATTCCGTCCACACACGTCGGTTCATGAGTGGGTCTGTATTGGTACTGTAAAGGCAAGTGTTAGTGGTCACTTTACTTAAATTTAATTAGCTTTAATTAAAATGTATTCTTAAAACAAGCAATGCATTGGCTCGTTCTATCAATGCCACAGGATCAACATGCACAACAATTAGAATTATTATTCTAAGGACACACATGATCAGCACATTTGCCGCACTTTCACACAGAAAATACTACCAAGTTCGAAAAGTTTGTTATGGTTGTTATCCTCTACATCATCATGCCGTGTTTCCCAGCTTGCAAGATTCAGAACCAACAAATAAGATTCAAATAATAAGTACAACAAAGATGCCTACACATCTCATTGATTCCCAGCTTCCAAGATTCAGAACCAACAAATAAGATTCATCTAATAAGTAAAACAAAGATGCCGACACATCTCATTGATTCCCAGCTTGGAAGATTCAGAACCAACCCATTAGAGCCTTTTAATAAAGTGAATATCGGGATTAAATCCATCTTGGCTAGCTGTGTCATACAATCCAAGAACTTGGCGAATGCTCTTGACCATCACAACATCTGTAGTAGAGTATTCCTGTCTGCATAGATAAGAAAGAGCGTGATTACTATAATAGTGGCACTAGTTGAAGCAACCGGTGTGAGGGGCCCTATACCGCCATGACTCGATGTGGTGAACCTGCAACTCCACTCGAATGAGGTCAACCTGCAGATCCATGATTCAATTCATGTGCCTTTTTCTGCAGTTCACCTGAAATGAAGCAAAGATTGCATCATTCAGCTAGCAAGAAGTACTTGCTCTCATGAGCTGGCAGGTTCTTTTCTTCAGTAGTTGCACTAAAATTCAGCAACATTGAGGTTGGCTGTCCTGCTCATGTAAGGTGCAACTATAATTTTCTTATCCTTTTATGCAGTTCCACTAAAATAAAGTGCCATTGTGGTGACAGTGACGTCTCATCTAGCAAAAGCTAATAAAATGTTGCACGAGATTAATAGCAGAATTTGATGGATATTTTGGAAAGTCCAATCACCATTTTGTGCAGTTCCACCAAAATTAAGAGATGTTGCCCACGTGACATTTTAGTTGAACTGCACAAGACACTCATTCCAAAAGAAAGTGTTTTGTGCAGTTCACCAAAAGGTCACAATAGGAACAGGTGAAATGTATATCCCTATCTGCACAAAAAGATAGAAAGTAAATAGTTGCTGGTCAATAAGAATATACGAAACATAAACGAAATGAAAATAAGTATATTAATTATGTTCATGGCAATCATGCAAGGACAATAGAAATTTTAAAACATCAGCAATGCTTCATGTTACCGGAAGCATTACAATCAACTATGACATTCGTCAAATATGGGATCACTTTAATGGTGGCATTGCTTGTTTACCAGATATGGTAAATCAACAGCAGCTAAAGAGTTGGTTTAAGGGTATGGGACCATGGGGACACCAGGTCACTCAGCAGCGTAAAGAAGCAACTTACTTATCATATTGGGGAAAACAGCAGGAGTACCATTTGTTAACACAGTTTAATTGCATCATATCACTGGAGGCATTGGATTAACAATAACACTGGTTAGACATGTCCTTAAGGTAATAGTGTGATCGCTTCATTTTACATGCGCCCTTACATTAGTAACAGCAAAAGGTTGGTATAAGGACATGCGACAATGGACGCATCAACACAATGTACCTACAAGGAGGCATAAAGTGGTGATGCCAAGTTTGTTCATGCTCTGTGAGGGCATCAAATCTAATCCTGGAGAACTTTTCCTATTTGAGGGAAGAAATCTAATCCTGGAGACCTTTTACTATGTGAGGGCAGCAAATCTAATCCTGGACATACTCTGTTGGCTTGTCCACCAGCCGCCACTTTCTATCCTTTTTTCAACCAATAATAGATCTATTCCTTATCCAGTTTGTACTGAGTTTTCCCATTATTTCCCTTTTCAACCAAGAGACATGTTGGGTATCCGGTCTCTACTACTTTCCCCCTATTATTTCCTCTTTGAATCAAGTCCTAGATTCATGCTACGATTCCCCCTCCCTTTCTTTGTTATTTGAACCAAGTCCTAGATTTGAATGCATGAAGTAGCTTTACCTCCAATAATACTAAAAATTTAGGTGGATTTGGAAGAGCTGATGGAAGTAGAAAAAGATGCACATGCAGACACGTTGGGAGCTGGGGCAGTAGAGCAAGGTCCCTTTCGAAGAACTTGTACCTGAGGTTCATCGTGATATTGGCGGTGGAAGGTCTGATCTGCGCACAATATGACAGGGAGGAAGAAGGGTCAGAGGACCTCCCGATCCGGCGTTGTGTCGGAGAGAATGGCACGGGCAGAAGATCGGACCCCACCAGCAGCTATGGGTTTCCTCCCTCGGCGGTGATGACCGCGTGAATGATGCACCTTTTAGTCCTCTACACACACCGGCCGAAGGGATCGAACCGGATATGTGACCAGTGTGAGCAGAGAGAAAATGTCGCTACCATTGTCTTGTTTAGATTTGGAGAGGATGAGAGAATGAAGAGAGAAACCCTAATAAAGCAAGCGCTCAGGCCCTGCGTACATATATAGTGGAGTGATTATCTTTTTCTCTCCACAACAAGTGTTTCAATTTGTGTACGTGACATTAAAGAAAAGAAACTCTCTATAAGGTGACTAACTATACGACTCCTACTTACTACTAGTAGTACTAGTATTGTTCACTTGTGCTCCCTGGCCCTCCATTCATTGAACAACCCCATGGGTGAATAAACATACACTAAGTATTTATGTAGAACGAACAAGCTTGAACTAATTTCGCGTAGTTAAATTTGAGGGCGGGGCTTTTCCCGGGCAGTACGCGCGACAGTTTTCGGGTAGGCAGTTTGACAGAGAGGCGAGGAGGGTGAGGGAGTGGCGGATTCAAACTTACTGCTGGAAAGGTCGGGCTGTGTGATCTGATGGCGCGTTACTGCTAGAAAGACTTGTGATATGACTACTCACTATAGTCATGAATTACTGGCGCTACGATCGGGGTGATGCCCCCCTTCCGTTCCGCACTCTAATCTGGTGCATGACACGTCGACCCGGATGCTGGCTCTCCCACATGTCGGCAAAGTACATAGTAAGAAGGAGCAAAGAATGATGCGGTATATACTACTACTACTCACATCAGAGGAGTACAAACCACGGCAGCCCAGTGAACCAGCAGTGCAAACCACGGTAGCCCAGTGAACCAGCAGTAGAAAACAATGAGGTGATATGGTGATGAAAAACAATGTGCTACGGTCCAAACTGTAGCATGTACAATACTACTCCTCTTTGTTTGGATCCCTGAGTTAGAGCTAGTTTGGATTGAAATAGCCTCAAATTATCGAAATAGGAGGGGTTAGTTTGAGATAGTTTGCTCTAACCCAGCTGAAAAAACTAGCCCGGTGGAGAGGTTCTAATTGTGTTAGTTATCCTCGGGCCCACTAAAAGAGAACTAAAAAAATCTCCCCTTCCCGCCCCAGATTGCTCCCTCCGCCGCCCCCCCTCTTCCACGACTCCTCTTTGTTCCCCATTGGGCCGCCCGCCTAAGCACCACTCTGCCCCTCGCCCTCTCTGTCCTCCGGTCGCCCTCTCTTTCCGGCCTCCGCCGCCCTACTCCGTCCGCCCACTCCCTCTGGCCTTCGAAGGTCGCCCTTCTCCCCCTTCACCAGTCGTTTCTCTCCCTCTATCATGCGCGGCGGCGGCGCATCTAATAGGGAGGTTGTGAGAGGGGTGAGTTTGTTCGTTCCTTCTCTGTCTCACAACCATATCATTTTTCTTGCTTGCTCTAGTGCTAATTCTGATTTGGAAAAGTAGATCCTGATCAAACTTGGTATAGATTTTTGGTGCACGCATGGAAATGCTTGATGCTGCTTGAGGAGGTAATAAATCTTTCTAGAGGCCCAAAGATTCAGTTCACCTTCCTAGGTATTTCATTTTCAAGCTTGCATTATTTCTAGAGGCCCAAAGATTCAGTTCACCTTTCTAGGTATTTCAGTTTCATGCTTGCATTATCTCTAGAGGCCCAAAGATTCAGTTCGCCTTTCTAGGTATTTCAGTTTCAAGCTTGCACTATTTCTAGAGGCCCAAAGATTAAGTTCCCAGTCGGCGGCAAGCGGCCCTGCTACCCATGCCGGTGTCGATCTCCACTCGCAAGCACCGGCGTCGGAGGGGTTCTCGGGGCTTGGGCTCTATAGAGCCTCCTCCAGAGCGACGATGACGAGCTCCTCCCTCGGTGCGTGAGGGGCTCCGGGCTCCCTCCCTATCGTGAATGACTTCCGTGATGAGTTAGTTCATGCTTTGTTTCATGGAGTGTATTTTTTTGTGAAGCTTGATTGACGACTTGTATGTTTAAGTGGGATATCTCATTTGTATGGACAAAGTAAAATTTATCTTATTTTGCACACTTGATTTGTAAAGATGGTTTGTTTATGTCAATTGTGAGCGGGAGGAGGCCACACAAGAGCCGACCACACCAAATCCGACAGGAAATACGGTCCAAAGTAGTCAAATGATTGAGAAAGAGCATTTATTGTCAATCTAACCCTGCCATCCATACACCTCTTTGGTTTAGAGTTAGTTCAGGGTTAGAATCTAACTCTAATCTCTAACGGAGTTAGAGTTCTCCTTGTCTCGGTTCATTGCCATCATAGTTTCCCCATTCCTGTGTTTTCAGTATCCTGCGAATCAAAGAGGCCCTTTTCTTGCGAGAAAAATCAAAGAGGCCCTTAGACTGGTTTAGGTCCGGTCATTTTTTATAAATGTGTTATGTCCAAAATTTAACGAACGTGCTCCGGTTTCTACGAAAATAATCCCGTTTCATGTAGTAATTCATTCATTTATTTATTCTTCTGCAGGGGGTTTGCATGTAATTCATGAGGACTGAAATGTAAAGTACCCCGGCATATGCTCCGAGTCGTGCATGCACTACAACCCAGATGCTCTATGTCCCACATGTCAGTGAAAGGGAGCACGTGGAAATAGCCTAGGAGTACATATAGGAGGATAAATGCGTGAAAAAATATGTACTGTGAAGCGTAGTTGTGGTTTGAAAGGGAGACCTAAAGTGATGACAGCTATAGGTCGCACGCACCCAACTAGTGGTTCTAGACATACGACTATTTTTCCCTCAAAAAAAGAGGTACGAGTGCTCAGTACTCCTATTCTATCAACACGAGTCCCATCTGACAATGGCGTACGTGCTACAGCTAGCTCTCCACCCTCGTTTCTCTCTTCCAATTCTAAACTCGGCCGACGCCCGGTGGGCGGGGTGGGTTTGCTCAACTGCGGCCCCACCTCACAGTGAAAACATTACTACTAGAATAAAAATGCCACATACTCCCTCCGTTCCTAAATATAAGCCTTTTTAGATACTATTTCAAATGGAATACAACATACGGACGTATGTTGACATATTTTAGAGTGTAGAGTCACTCATTTTGCTCCGTATGTAGTAGTCACTTGCTGGAATCTTTAGAAAGACTTATATTTGGGAACGAAGGGAGTACTATACTAATAAAACATTAAGGCCACGAGGCGATGCAGTGCTGGTTACAGGAGGCAAGAAGAAGAGATGCATCCATCGACGACGTCCACCTCCTCAACTCAGGGCGCCGGCCCAACGAACGGCGCCTAAGTAGCAGCGGCTTTCGTGGCCAGGTCGACCTGCTTCTGAACAATGGCGTCCAAAGATTCTAGCCGCTGGAAGAAGGCCAACATCTTTCTGTCCTCTCTTGCCTTGTAGTGGCCTATGTAGACGATTTCCTCGTAGACGTGGATGTGCAGGTCGACGGTTTCTTGCATGGCGAGGCGCTGCACGGCGAGCGCGACCTCGAGGTGCACATTCTTCGTCGCGACCTTCGGCACCTGTAGGGCTACCAGGGCTTGAAAGAGTTCGTCACCATGGAGGCCGATGAGGGTGGCAGGCAATGAGGAACCTGGGCGTGCGGGCTGGAGCAGTATGGCAAGGTCATCCGTGCGCTTCTTGATGGCGGTGAACTTGCGGATGGAGTTGACCATCATGTCGTCCATGCGAGAGGCGAAGCCGGCGTCGGCGAGGGATACGATGTCGGCGGTTGCTAGCACTATCTGGAAACGCTGCGCGGTGCGGGGCCGCGGGTCGGCACCTTGGATGATTTTGCATAGCCGACTGCCGCTCACGTCCATCGCCTCGATAGGTGCTTGTGGCTTCTGGTCACTTGGTCCTGGATTGGAGTAAGCAGTGTTGTGCAGAGACTAGGAGTAGATGGATTGGAGTGGTGGGGCGCCTTTAAATGAGAGTCCAAACTCTGTTGCATTCACATCGTGCTGGCTCTATTCTGCTTCTCCAATTAATTCCCTCTGCATGTAATTGTGGATGCATCATTGACCGTTCAACGTCTCGGGAACCCCTACCCTCTCCCTCCTTGGCAGTCAAGCACCCTATGGAGGCGACTGCCGCTCGTGTCTATTGCGTGTCATGAGACATTCCCGTCAACAACGAGGTGCCTATGGTGACTTCATAAATTTCAAGATGATAGTGCCGGCTCAGTCTTTCGGAGGTGCTCACAGGGGTAGGGTGTGCGTGTGTGCATTCATAGGGGTTAGTGTATGCGCTTGTATATGAGCGCCTGCATCTGTACTGTGTCAAAAAAACGTAAATGCATGTCAAAAAGAGACAGTCAGTATACTCAATATTGTGCACCGCGGAGAAGAAAATGAGAGAACTACGTATTTATTTACGGTGCGGATTCACTCATTTTGCTCCATATGTACTCCGTCTCAGTGTAGTCTAGTCACTTGTTGAAATCTCTAGAAAGGAAAATACTCCTTTTTCGTTTATAGGGCTATACTAGTAAGTACGTACTACAATAGTGGGCTCACATAGAAATTTTGTCTCATGCAAGAGCCTGGCTATATGCGTGCTCCAAGGTTCGCAACTGCCACATTCGGGTTGCGCTTGGCTCTTTGCCTCTTCGAGAAGATGAACAATGATGTTACTACTACTGCTTCTACAGTATCGAATCCTCTGCTGCATGTCTGTCCACCGCGAGCGGGAGGGATAGCTTGTTGTAGTACTATAAGCAAAAGCCCATGTCCTCGTCTGCGAGCCAACGTGCGCATGGGCGAGGGAGAAGGTGTGTAGTATTAAAATCAAGCTTCTCCTCGTTGTACGAGTTGACGCAACACATCATATCACTGACCCCACATGCTTGCCTCTAAACTTGGCTGAAAGACCCGGAGTGTACAATATATTTGCTGCAACCTCTAACATTTACCCACCACAAATTAAAATATATATTCCTGTCTTGACTAGATGAGCATGCAAACTACAATCACTAGGATGACACGTAGGGCCAGAAGATTATTTTAATCAAAAAAAGCTTCAAGACGGCCACATAGAATGGAGCCGACCCCAACAATTTTAAGCTTACAGGCATGGTACATGCTATCCTAGCCTACTCTACACATGAAACTGCCACATGAGCGGCCGGGCTGCGCTTGGCTCTTCGCCTCTTCGGGAAGTCGAACAATGATGGAGTACTACTGCAGTGGAGGAGTACTACAGTACGCTTCTCACCATCTGACACCGATTGAACTGTTGCATGTCCACCACGTCCGAGAGGGAGAGCGTGTAGCGAAAGCTTCTTGTAGTCCTACCATCCACCACGCTCATGTGCGAGGGAGGGATGCCGCTTCGTTGACTTAGTGCTCCTGCCTTTGCGTGTATGACAGGTGGGTCCAACAGGTGGGTGGCCAACTTGTCATACAGCCAAAGGCAGGTGCAGTTAACTCTGCGAGGGAGACGATAATCAAACTTCACGTTGTTCTACGAGTTGACGCGACACATCAAAGCGCTACACTTGGTATCTTTCAATAATTTGCTTTTACCGATGCATTAATTACAACACATGCATGCATGCCGTGACTCTCCTTTTGATACTTGCAGTGTTGATTTAATGCACCTTGAAGTAATATGAATATGTGATGGTAAAGCTTTGTAATGCCCTGGCCCTAAAGCGACAGATGGTTGTGCACGAGGTGGGCGAGATCATGCAGACGGAACAGGACTCGACGAAGGAGCTCTCTATGGTCTCAATGGACCTCACCTTGCTCCACTACCCCTTGTGCCTCCGCCCCTTGACGCCTCCAGTGTATGAGGTTTGAATACACCTCGTCCATTCGGCTGATCGAGCAAGGTGCAGGTTTCTTGATTGATGTGATGTTCGATTGATTTTTGCAGTCCAAGGGAGGGCAGCTGGCCTGCGCGTACTGCCGCTTTGAGTGCCCCGAGAACCATTGGCAGTGCCAGAAGTGCGAGCGCGGTGGTAGCTTTGACGTGCGGAACACGGCGGTGGACACCGTCCTTTTGTCGGTGAGGGTGGAGTGCCTGCATGAAGGCTGTGGGCTCTAGGTCACTTACCACAAGCTCGCCGATCACCAGAGCGTGTGTTCGCTCGCGCCCTGCAAATGCCCCGTGCCCTTCAGTGGCAAGGAAGGCCCGCCGCCGGCGCTCTACCACCACATCAGCACCGCGCATCCCATGCCCGTGCACAGGATCCAGTACGACAAGGTGCTCCAGCTGCAAGTGCCACTGTCGGAGCCACGGCTCTTACTGTTCGTGGAGGAGGATGGCCACACATTTTTCTTGGTCGGCGGCGTGCTCGACATCGGTGCACCTATCGCCATGTCGGTCGTCTGCATCAAAGCGGGGGCGTCCCCACTGCCACACTACGTGGCCAAGCTGTGGGCGAACGGCCCGCCGGGGGAGCCCAAAGGCATGAACGACGCTGTCAAGGTGGAAATGGAGGTGACAAGCAGCAAGGATCCCAGCGACGTCGCCGTGCAGGAGCTGACCTTCTTCACAGTTCTGCCCAAGCTGCTGGACGGGGCTAAACTGGTGTCCCTCCACATTCAGATTGACAAGCTCACGTCCTAAATGTTTCTACAGTGCCTTCTGTTTATCTTAGTAATATGCTAATATAGGGATTAGCTCCATCTACCTAGCTTAAGAGATGGTGGGTTTTGGTGGCGATGCAACAATTACTTCGACATCAGATTAGTAATTTCCAACAGTCGAACGGATATTTTGTGTCTGTTGGATATAAAGTTCCTTTGGGTAAGAAGTACTACTTGTCATGAAAATAGATAAAAGGAGATGTATGTACACGTATTTTAGTTCTAGATACGTCCCTTTTTGTCCATTTTGATGACAAGTATATGTTTGTTTGTTCACGAAGTATTTCATACTTGTGCGAGTTGACGCGACACATCAAAGTAGTACTACCTTTAGTAGTACTCCCTCCGACCCTAATTTCTCTGCGAATAAGTCGAGGCGCAGATACCAAGCAGGGCCTGGTTGTGTTGGACAACTCACCGGCTGCGCACCAGGCAGACGAAGCTCGTGTTGTGTTGGTGCCCTGTGCGGCCCGTACATTAACCAAAACCTCGCGCCTCCAGCTTAGCCTCCGCGTTTTAAGTTTCTCAATCTCAAGGCCAAGGAGCAACATGAATCCTATGATAGAGTCAATCGGATGGTTGAGAACACTACAATTCGTAGCTACAAATGCGTGTGTGAGAGAGGACGAGTGCGTGCGTGCACCTCTTCTTTTCCTTTATAACGTACTAAACTCAGAGTACAAGTGTATGTGGGTGGCATCGACCTAGGGAGCTAGAGATGGTGCGTGCGAGAAGTCCCGAGAGATAGGTTTAATGCGTCTGAAAAAAAGACTAGTCTATAGCTCGCCATGCGGCTATTCCTGTCGAACGCCCCAATAACCATAAGATATGTATCCGACTGTGCCAGTTATTGCACGTACACAACAGTAGAATAAGAACTACCATGGCATATGCTACACCACGGCCGAGAACACGTGCACACGTTATGCCATCTAGGAATAGTGCCGCACTTCAAAACTAGAATCGTAAAAAAAAAATAGCATGTGTCTTGTCACATTCCAAATTACTACTACTACCATGCTATATTTAATTGCAAACCTATTCACACCGATCACACACATAAACGGTTTCCCACTTAGAACCTTATTAGTACTTGGTTATAAATACTACTATGCGAAGATGGCTGCACATTCCTTCTCAACTCCTCATCCACAAAAACAAAAAAGTCATTCAACATCCTTCCCTTGCGTCTGCCATGGCCAGCGTGAGTTCTGGGTCGAGGGATTACCACCAGGGAGAGGCGAGCATGGAAGCGGAAGCATGAGAGATGTCCCACCTTGCCGTGAAAGCAGCAGACATGTCCCGCCGCACGGAAGTAGCAGCACAGAGGTCCTACCGTGCCGTCGAAGCAGGAAGGACCCGCCGGGCCATCGATGCAGCAGACTGGTCCGGCCGCACCGCGGAAGCAGCAGATATGTCCCGCCGCACCATGAATGCAGCAGAGATCTCCCGCCGCGCCATGGCAGCCTGGGAAAATGTCTCGCAGGTAGGCGACGACTCTTATAGGCGCATGCATGCGATCGTCCATAGCCAGATGGGTCAGATCTCCGGCTGGGCGAGGTTGCAGGATGACATGAAATCCTGGTTTGAACAGGCTACTGGCGTCATCCGGCAACTAAGGAAGAGAAATGAGAGGCTCCGGGCCGAGCACGACCTGTTGAGGGCGAAGATCATCCGAAGTGCAGACCAGCAGGGGGAGACCAGTGCCTTGTTGAAGAGGACCGGCGTCATCGTCAAGAAACTTATGGACGAGAATGACATGCTCCATGGATGCTCTCAAGCAGCGTCTTGAGGACACGAAAGAGCCCATCACTGCTCACTGGGGAGACTAGTTCCCGCGGCCTGCAGCAACGCATCAAGAAAGTAGAGATCAGCGAGCCAGATCATTGTCTTCCTTCTTCTTTTTCCCTTGTGTATCTCGGGCATAGCCGCATGTGGATTTTTTAATTATCTTCCTAATTATGTAAGACAATTATTATCCACTGTCGTCGTCCTTATATATTCATCAGTCTTGCTATAAGTCGCAGTAGATGCTATATAGGTCTGTCAGATCTTACATCAAGATCCGTGCTTTGAGATTTTCTTTTTTCTCTCTTAAATCTCAGTCGAGTGAGACATAGCCACACCATTAAACAGAGGCTCGGGCGCCATTAATGGTGACCTAGGGAGAGAGGTGGACAACAGATGGAGGTCAAAGGGCTCTCCTCTTGATAAGCACGTGCAGGGGTCTGATCGCATGCCTCTCGTACACAAATAGCTACCCTGCACAGCGCCTCCTAGCTAATACAAAAATGGGAAGCGTGGCGACACATAAATGGTAAATAGAACACCCAGGATTTCAATAATACTTGTGTTTCCGATTGTAACGTGACAACACTTGTTCCAAAATGACTTTGTTGATTGTTAATGTGTGCGATCTCATGGCACCAAGCCAAGTTTAATTATTTTCATGCGTGTTTTGGATTTACAGGAATTAAAAAACTAAGTTTCTAAATGTTTTCAGCCCAGCCACGACGCCCAGAATTTTGAATTTCATTCCCATTTCTTGCATGGGACCTAGAAATTTACCCGAGGACACACATGCGATTTTTCAACCAACTTTGGTGCACTAGAGCATGTGCTTGTATTTCAAATTTGAATTATGCACACAAAGGTGACACGTTCTCTCTCAGAACCACGAGCCTTCTTGAGAAAAGCATCGGTTTGCAAGAAGCTTATACCAAAATTTGTTCCTATTCGGCTAATTTTTCTTACCACAACATGGTACTACCATGACATGGCACAATGCCAAGTTTCATGATTTTTAGGCGTGTTTTGGATTTACAAGAATTTTAAAACCAAGTTTCTCAATGTTCTCGGCCGAGCCACGATGCCCAGATGTTTGAATTTTATTCCCATTTCTTGCATGGGACCTAGAAATTCACCCGAGGACACAAATGTGATTTTTCAACCAACTTTGGTGCACGGGAGCATGTTCTTGTAGTTCAAATTTGAATTATGCACATTAAATGACCAGAAACTCAATTAATGTGTAAGAAAGGCCAAACGAACCCGGAATAATTCCAAAATTTAACAGGGCACTCATGTAGTTCTATGTTGCCTTTGTAAAGAAACTCAAGGGGGGCAACGTATATCATTTCGCACTCAAAGGTGGCACGTTCCCTATTAGAACCACGAGCTTTCTTGAGAGAAGCTTTGGTTTGCAAGAAGTTTATGGGGCTGTTTGGATGGAAGCCCCAAGATGCCGTTCAAAAATTTTGGTTGTTGACCAGGGGTTGGGCCAGTATTTGGATCGCAGCTAAGTTTTTGGCTCACAACCAACTTTTTGGCCAGCCATTGTGATTCCGCACTAGCGTGTGGGTGAGTTCCCAACGGCTATTTGCTTCACCAAAATTTTGGCATGCCGTCGTTTTGGTCGGGCTGGTGTGGGCATAATCCAAACGGCCCCTATGCCAAAACTTGTTCCAAATCGGCCCAATTTTTTACCACAACATGTTAGTGCCATGACATGACACCATGCCAAGTTTCATGATTTCCAGGCGAGTTTTGGATTTACATGAATTTAAAATCCATGTTTCTCGATGTTCTCGACCGACTGACGACGCCCAGATGTTTGAATTTCATTCTCATTTCTTCCAAGGGACATAGAAATTCAACCAAGGACACACATGTGATTTTTCAACCAACTTTGGTCACCGGAGCATGTGCCTGCAGTTCAAATTTAGATTATGCACATTAAAAGTGCAGAAACTCAATTAATGTATAAAAAGGCCAAACAAACCCGGAATAATTCCAAAATTTAACAGGGCACTCATATAGTTCTATGTTGCCACTTTAAAGAAAATCAGGGGGATGCAGCGTATATCATTTCACACACACAGGTGACACGTTACCTCTCGGAACCACGAGGCTTGTTGAGAGAATCTCCGATCTTGCAAGAAGCTTATACCAAAACATGTCCCAATTCGGCCAAAAATTATACATATGAAAACAGGGTTTACATTATCCAGAACATCTCGCTACCTAGACCAATTTACTATGATTTGAATTCAACATAAAATGGATACAAATACTTGAATTGGAGATCGTATGGTACATGTAGTCATAGTGAAATATGATTACTGCTATATGCATGTTTTTTGTTATCAAGATAATATTTAAATGATTATATAACTTGACAACGATCGTATTCAAATAAGGAAAATTGATTCAAATTTAGTCCATATGGTAGACGACAATATATATCTTCACAGGGTGGAGTAAAATGTTCATATATGATGGAAGATCAAAATGTACGACTACATAAATTATAAACCGCAAGGTCACCTAACGATATATTCGAATTCAACATAATGTGGATTGAACAATTGAAATTTGAGATCCTGGCATTTGAAATCATATAAAAAGGGACATTACTCTTTCTTTTGGTGGGAATTGATTTGTTTCCTGTTGCTGTTGAGGGAAGTGTGAATCAATTTGGTACTACACAGGGTAATCTTGTTCTGCCTATTTTTTTACAGTTTTCTTGTAGTTTTTGCAATGGCATCTATAGCAATATAGTAAAAGGGGACATGACTCTCTTGTGTCTTGTATGAATTGTTTTTTTGTACATGTTAAGTTTGTTTTTCCGAACAAGGAATCCACACCTTGTTATCCCGAAATTTTCAAGCTCGAGTATCTTTTGTCTCACCTGCTTTGAAACTCCCGCCTCTTCAACCCGTGCTGCGCCTTGTTATCCCGAAATTTCGACGCGTGCGAAAACTCCCCCCTCATCCGAAATCGATCCCGCAGCACAGACACGCGACATCCCCCTTCTACCCCTCAGCCAGAAATGAAGCTTGATGTCGCAGTGTCAAAACCGGTGGGTGTACGCTGGTAACTTACCCTACATTTTGGACAAGCACGTCCCTAAGCCATGGCTTCCCCTCCCTTCCCCTTCGTTCCCCCATTCGTACACCGAGGCCACCAAAACCCGCGAAACCCCATGCTCCTCCATCGGCCTCCTGACCGCCGCCCAACTAGAGACTCTTCCACGACTACGCCGTCCACCGCAACAGCTCGCCGTCCCTCATCCACCGCACCGGATGAGGATCCGTCGTCGATCTCATCATCCCACCGGATTAGCTGCCCCATCCTCCACCTCCAAGGAGGTGCCCCAACATTCACCTCGTCTATCGGGCCACCTCCATCCCCATAGCGCTGGAACTACAGCACCCTCACCAATTCCTCCGATGAAGCCGAGGCCAACTCGGCACCACTAAGGAGGTTCTGCACTCACCGCTGCATTTTATCTTTTATTCGATCTCATGGGGCTGCCGGTGCTCGATACCAAGCAGCCATGGCGGGTCTCCATTGATGGCGCTGTCGCCGGCCACTTCATCCATGGCATCTCTCCCCCATGTTGTTGCTTCCTCGGTGGCGACTTCCACACCGGCATTAGCTGCAGTTGCTCCAGCTCTCGCTCGCAATGCGGCTCTGTTCTTGCTGTCGGTCACGCTACTGCACTACTCTTGTTTTTGTTTGTGCTGCTGCTTTGCTCTGCTATTGCTGTCGATCCCGCTACTGCTCCACTCTTGGTCTAGTTTGTGCTGCCTCTGTGCTCTTTCTCTCGCTCACGCTGCTGCTGCATGACCTCCGGTAGCTACAGGAGTTGCTGCTTTAGCACTCGCTTGCGGTGCTACTGCATGACTTGCTCTCTGCTAGTGTGTTCCCTACTCGAGCATCAGCTGATTTAGATCGCTGCTTCTCTGCTACTAGTGCTCGAACGCCCTGAACATCTATTCCAATGCTCTGCTACTAGTTCAATCAGTTTCGACAGTAAAATTTAGTTTCGACTATAAATTTCAGTTTCTTCAGTTAAGTTTAGAGTGAATAGTACTTACAGGATCTGTCGGAGCGGCCGTGGCACGGCTGATGCGTTTTACATCTAGCACTTTTTGGTGATGTATTTTACATCATCTATTGCAGATGATATTAGAGTCTCACTTCAGATTAACGTTGTTTGTCTTGTCCTGCTTCAGCCTCGCCGCCGTACACCTCAATGGAGCTGCTCCAACGATGGAACCGTCCATCACAGTGGAGCAATACCCTCGGTGCCGTTTCCAGAGGCCTCAGATCTTCTTCCCCACCTCTAACAGTATCACCAGCATCATCATCCTCCACGTCCAACCCAATGATGCTAAGGTCCACAAGGCTATGCCAAAGAGGTTGTACACTCGTCGCATCACTTTGTTACTCTGCATTCATGTCGATCCCTCAGGGATCCTTTGCTATGGAACTACTACGGTACTACTATTCATGCATTTGTTTAGAAGGAGTGGAGCAAAGCAAAACTAGAGGATTTTTTTTCCTTTGGTTTCTCTTTCAAAGAAAAAACATAGGAATTTTAATATTCACTTGGACGTCCTTTTCAAATTAATATGCATGAAGAACAGAACTAATTGCATTACTGGCATAATAAGATTCTTATTTTTTTTTTCATTTTCACGTGGTTTGACTTTAACTTGACCACGTTTCTCCATTCATGTGTTCTTCCAATTCATGTGAACCAAACACCCAGGTTGACTGAAATCCTATGTTTCCAAATGCTCTGTTTTGCACGTGCATTCCTATCCTATTCCTGTGTTTTTCCTGTCCCTGCGTTTATAGAATCCTCCAATTCTAAGGAGCCCTTATAGATTTACTTCATTTTTAGATAGGCGTCAAACTCTGTGTGTTATGTCCTGCTCCTGTCGTGCCGTCATCCACCCCACCTGAGGTGCACCATCAACAGAAGTGTTCACTGCAGCAGAGTTCCCCCCTACATACTTTCTTTCGTCGCCTCAGATCATCTTCCCCGTTGTCGGCAGCCACACCAACTGCATTACCATCATCCACTGTGCAGATGAACCTGAGGACTACACAGTTCCGGAAGAGAGGTCGCAGTCTTTCGTGTTTGCCTACGTTATACATCTGTTATTATTACCTGTTACTTTATCGTTCAAACTTGAGTTTTAAAATGCCCGTGCGTCTCATTTCGAGGCAGCAACGAATAATATCTGTCTACTATTTGGTTCATCTGGGGTCTTCTATGCGGTTCATGTTGGGTGAGCAACAAACAATAGGTGATCCATTGTCTATCTTTTTAAACTGAAGCTATACTCTACCTGCTATCATTAGTTTTGGATCCATACACTCGCTTGCTACCATCAGTCTTGATTTTTGCATGCACCCCTTAGGCCTTACAAAGTCTAACTATTTTATTATTATGCATGTCAGATATTGTACACAATCATACTGAACATGTAGAGAAAAAGAGAAGACCGTTGCGTGGGAATATAATGTCATGCAGACGCCGCTCCATGGTGGGCGAAGTGCCCCCCCCCCCCCACCATTCCAGATTGTATTCCAGAGGAAGGTAACTGTTCAGATGGGGATTTAGAAGAAACCAACCACTCCTGTTTACCACCTGTGGTGTTTGCTCTAACCTGGCATGTTGATGTTGGTCATATCATGCATATGGCGCCTCACATTGCTTACATTATACATCTTATATGTCATCAGCTTAGTTTAGATTTTCTTTATGTGAATGCCACCTGTTTGGTTTCTATATCATACTCCCACCGTTCCTAAATATTTATCTTTTTAGAGATTTCAACAAGTGACTACATACGGAGCAAAATGAGTGAATCTACACTCTAAAATATGTCTATATACATCCGTATGTGGTAGTCCATTTGAAATCTCTAAAAAGACAAATATTTAGGAATAGAGGGAGTGTATGGGAATTATGCAATGCCATCTTCTTTAGCCAGACATAATATACGTGAATCATGCAATGCCATCCTGTTTAGCCAGTCATCATATATATGAATTGTATCATGCCATATTTTTACATAATGTATTCCATTTGTCAACAAGTTTTGTATATTCATCTACTCTTCCTATGCATCAGCCATTTGAGTCTGTCATGGCACAATCTGGAGTGAAAACAAGGTCTTGTGAGCAGTCAGTGCTACCTGTCGATGCAGATTTCTTGCTGGTTACAGATAGCTCCTCAGAGGAGGATTCAGATATAGATGACCAGTTGTATTACCCCCCAAGGTGCATGCTCTAACTTGGCAGGGTCATATTGCTCATATCATGCATATCGTGTCGTGCATTGCCATGCCATCTGCTTAGATTAGACATGCTTTGTGTGAATGCCTCCTGTTTGCTTTCTATATCAGATACATGAATTATGCAATGCCATGGTTTTCAGCCAGTTATCATATATGTGAATTATGCATCGCCATGTAGCCACGCATATATGTGAATTATCTGATGCCATATTTTTATCATTACGTATTCCATTTGTCGACAATCTGTGTATATTGAACTACTCTTCATGTGTATCAGCCATTTGAGCCGGTTATGGAAAAATCTGGAGTGAAAACAAGGTCTTCAGAGTAGGCAATGGTACCTATTGAGGCATATATCTCGATGGTTATAGGGAGCTCCTCATAGGAGGATTCAGAGATAGATGACCAGTTCTATATCCCACCTGAGGTGTATGCTCTAAGTTGCAATGTTTATAGTTCTCATATCATGCATATGGTGTCTTACATTGCTTAGTTTAGACATCATATACACAATATTGAATTCCATCTACTTAGTTTAGAGATCATACATGCAAGTGCCAACTGCTTAGTACATGAATCAATTATGTCAATTATATCATGCCATCTTGTATACTTAGACAACACGTATGTGAATTATTTCATCCCAACTTATTTTAGAAAGACATCATATAGTTTTGTCATGTCATCCTGTTTAGATACTCATCATATGTTGAATTATGCCATTATATCCTGTTAAGTTATCCATCATATATCTAAAACTGTGTCATGCCATCCTGTTTAGTTAGGCATCATATATGTGAAATTGTGTCATGCTGTCCTGTTTGGTTAGATAACATATATATGAATTACCACATCTGTCTATCATACAATGTCTGTACACTCAATTTCTTTTCTTGTTTATCAACCATTTCAATTGGAGGGGATGATGGCTGTATCTAAGGGAGCAAAAACCTGTTCTTCACAGAATACAGTGCTACCCGTCGATGCAGATAGAACCATGGTTGTACTGGCCCACAAACTAGCCCCACCACACATAATCGAGACTCTTCCAGATTGCACACTTACACCGTTGGGTAGAGAACCAGCTACAACCCATCTAACCACAACCCCAGCGGATAGTAACCCACTTCTAGTTGACAAAGCACCATGTCCACCATAGAGTACCCCCACATGAGCAGTTTGTAAACCAATTGCAGTGCCCAAAGCACGAAGACAACCACAGCTAACCCAAACTCCACGTTTAAAGCAGAAGAGCAACTATTCTCAGGTCAGATTCCGTAGCTATGGTCCATACTCCTTTGCTGTTGCATCACTGTATTTACTCATACCAACTACTTTCGGATTTGAAGGATCTAATTGAAACTCCAATGGCGCAACAGGTATTTTTTTAAACCTATTTCTTTAACTGGATTGCTGTTCTAACTTCTTGCTCTATGTTGATTTCAGTTTAAGTTGTATAAACAGTTATGTTCTGATGTGATGCACATTACAAGTGTTGCCAATGTTGTGTAGTTTCTCACACTTATATTCTGTCTATGCTGCTGTGTCTTAAAAATATATGAGTTGAACTATGTCTCTATCTTGATTAGGCAACATAAACTAGAATGATATCGACAATACAGTGACCATAGTACATAGATATATGTTTGTTACATGTTGTTATCCTGTCCACTTTACTACTGAACCGGTTTACCAAAATGAGTTTCGTATACTACATGCTAAACCTGTGATGTGTCTGCTTGTTTCTCTTGTAGTATACAAAAAAATTGGAGAAGAGCACCCTACTATGCAATGGTAGAGAAAGTAATGCAGATAAGGTCCAAGATAGTGAGATAACCCTGTTGGTCTCCAAGAAAGGTGATAAAAACGATCATGTAGATAGTGAGAAAACCCCACATGTCACGCCTAATATGTGACCCTATCCAAAAGGAACTCGAAGGTCCCACCAAGGATAGACCCGCATATTGAAACGCTTTTGCAAGGTGGATATCATTACATCAACATTACATAATAGATGGGGATACATACAAGAGGCATACAATGCCACATGAATACAACATCACAATACATTAGAGCATCATCCGACTACGGATGAAACACAAACAGAAACTCAAATGACATCCACCCTGCTAGCCCAGGCTGCCGACCTGGAACCTATCCCCTGATCGAAGAAGAAGCAGAAGAAGACCTCCAAGACAAGCAAACATCGCTATCGCATCATGCTCATCACATAACCTGTACCTGCAACTGTTGTTGTAGTAATCTGTGAGCCACGAGGACTCAGCAATCCCATTACCATGGGTATCAAGACTAGCAAAGCTTAAAGGGAAAGGAAGGGGTAAGGTGGTGAGGTTGCAGCAGCGACTAAGCATATATGGTGGCTAACATACGCAAATAAGAGCGAGAAGAGAGCAAAAGGAATGGTCGTGAAGCTAGCAATGATCAAGAAGTGATCCTGAACTCCTACTTACGTCAAACATAACCCAGAAACCGTGTTCACTTCCCGGACTCCGCCGAGAAGAGACCATCACGGCTACACACGCGGTTGATGCGTTTTAATTTGGATCTGGTGTCAAGTTATCTACAACCGGACATTAACAAATTCCCATCTGCCTATAACCGCAGGCACGGCTTTCGAAAGATTATACCCTGCAGGGGTGTCCCAACTTAGCCCATGATAAGCTCTCGTGATCAACGAAGGATATACCTTCTCCCAGGAAGACCGATCAGACTCGGAATCTCGGTTTACAAGACATTTCGGCAATGGTAAAACAAGACCAGCAAGACCGCCCGATGCGCCGACAATCCCGATAGGAGCTGCACATATCTCGTTCTTAGGGCAACACCGGATGAACACTACGTACAACTAAAACCAGACCTCGAGTTTCCCCGAGGTGGCGCTGCAAGTGGCTCTGGTTCGGACCAACACTTAGACAAGCACTGGCCCGGGGGGGGGGCTGTAATAAAGATGACCCTTGGGTTAATTACTCCCAAGGGAAATATAGGTGGTGGTGAGGCAAATGGTAAAACCAATGTTGGGCCTTGCTGGAGGAGTTTTATTCAAAGCAAACTGTCAAGGGGGTCCCATAAATCACCCGACCGCGTAAGGAATGCAAAATCCGGGAACATAACACCGGTATGACGGAAACTAGGGCGGCAAGAGTGGAACAAAACACCAGGCATAAGGCCGAGCCTTCCACCCTTTACCAAGTATATAGATGCATTAATAATATAAGAGATATTGTGATATCCCAACCAAAATCCTGTCCACCATGGAGCAATCTTCAACTTCACCTGCAACTAGCAACACTATAAGAGGGCTGAGCAAAGCGGTAACATGGCCAAACAACGGTTTGCATAGGAAAGGTGTCAAAGGCTAGAGGTTCAAGGCAAAATGGGAGGCTTGATAAACAGGTGATAGGTAGCGCAGCAAAGCGATAGAACGAAGCAACTAGCATAGCAATGATAGTAGTGAGATCCAGGGTAGCGGTCATCTTGCCTGAAATCCCGCAAGGAAGAAGAACGAGTCCGTGAAGAAGATGAGCGGATGAAGCCGAACCAAGCGTAGACGAACGAATCCTCACGATCGCAACGAAACGGGAACTATCGAAAAGAAGCACACAACATGGTAAACACACCACACATGAACAAGGCATGATGCACAAACAATCATGATGCATGACAAGCTACATGAAGCTACTCATGGCAAGAGATGATGCAAACAAGAACAACACATCAAGACAAGTTTAAATGAGGCCGGGAACAACATATAACAATTCCGGTAAGTCCTCATATGCAAATTTCGAAATTGTTCCAGATCTGAACAAACCTTAGATTCAAGTTGTTAAATAGCAAGTTAAGATGCACCAAGATGATCTACACGAGATTCTAGTCAAGTTACATATAAAGTTCATTTAGTTCGGAGCTACGGCCTAGAAGATATGAGCAAAACAAGTTAAACATGGCATTGATGCAAAATGCACCCGAACATCAAGCAAACACCTCAAAACAAGGATGCAACATGATAATATGGAACTACATGCAAAATCAAGCAAGTTTCATATATAGCACACTCAAAATGGAGCAACGGTTCAACACACACACACACACTATACAAGTTTAAAGGACAAGCTGTCCAAAACAGCAACTAGGCATATTGCAAGCACCAAAACAACATGCTACAACATCTCAACATGAAAACAAAAGGCATGGGAATGATGTACAGGTAAAGCATAACAAAACATGAACACTGAGCTATCTCTAGAAATCAATAGAACATGCTCAAACACACATGGCAAGATTGCAAATGATAACAGTTCAGACTTTGCAGAAAATAACATCAGGTTGCAATGTTTAGAGCTATCAAACAACATGTTACAGGAACTTATCATGGCAAACAAAGGCATGTAATGAATCTACCAATTGCATAGAACAAGAGTCCTTTACTGACCATAAGCCAAAAAGGATCAGAAAATATGATGGCACCCACGTAAACATGGCAAGTTACAATACAGATTCAAACATGGCAGAAACAGAATTATGAAGGCATGTAGATGAGCTTGTACCACTCACCACAGAGCAATATATAGCATGGCAAGGCAACCAACAGTAAGAAGACATGTTTGTGAAGCTAAGCATGGCAATAGCAAGCTCATAGGATGCATGGATCACTAGCAAAACACATGGCAACAACTGAACTTAATGTTAACAGGCTGACAGCAACATTATATAGCAACTTTGGAGCAATATATGAACAAGCTACAGCAAGCTATAATTGCAAGCAGGGGCATGAATGGATAGAGCATGACATGTAGAACAAAACATATTTAGTGAACATCTCCAGATTATGTATAGAATGACTTGTAGCAGTAGGTTTACATAGCATCACGAAATAACAGATTCAGACATGCAAAACAGCAACAACAAGTACACTACTTAACAAGCTCGATTCACTCACCACAAGTCATTGCATGACAAGATAAGCATAGCATCAGCAAGAAGACATGTTTATGAAACAAACCAAGGCAAGAACAAGTTCATAGCATGCAAGGATCAACTACAACAACCTTGGCAAAATTGAATAACATGTAAACAATCTGCCAGGAAACATTTTGTAGCAAAAGTAGAGCACGGAAATGACATGCTAGGCTACTCCATAATTGCAAACAGGGGCATGACTGGATAGAGCATAACCATATGTTCAAAACATCCTTACTGAAGTATCTCAAAATAAGCATGGATCTCTCTGTAGTATCATGTTTACATGGCATCAAAATAACAGCAGAACAGGGACTGAAATCAGCAACATTATGAAGCCTAGTTTGCATGCTTGTGCTAGTCACCATATTGATCACAAAAATACATGGTAAGCACCTCTGTAAAGAAGACATAGCATAGATCAAAACACATCTAGACATCAACCTCATAGGATGCACACATCAATCATGGCAAAAATGACAAAAGAGCTAGTTCTGTTAACAGACAACAGGCAACATCATGAATCACTCTTGCAACGATGATTCTGGCATCAAGATGAGCTCAAATGAACATGATGCAATGGAATGAAATGATGTACTCATTGAGGCGAACAATTTGACATATTACACGCACAAAACGGAGCAGTATGGATGGAGATACAACAGGTCAAAGTATGCAACATTTTATGAGTTTCTGGAGCAGTTTTTAAAAAAAAAACAGGACGAGCGGAGGAAAGCTATAACGTGCACTAGGCGGGTCTTAGTGGGCTGCTCACCACTGGGCTTGGCCCAGGTCGGGGAAGAGGGTTGGCAGGCCGGGGCTGGGCCGGAGTTGGGCTGGTCGATGTGGGGCCCACGCGGAGGGACGCATCGGTCAACATGGGGCGCGACGGCAGGGACGCGGCCTCCGGCGAGGTCGTCGGCAGAGGCGGCGGCAGACTTCACCGGTGACGGCAGGGGTGGTCCGGCGAGGACGCCGAGGTCGGGAACGGGCAAATCCGGCCTCGGGGATCCAGATCCGGCGATGGGGCGTCCTGCGGGGCTCCATGGGCGGCGGCTGAGTAGATCCGGCGGCGGGGTTCACGGGGTCCACAACGACGGCGACGGCAGAGCTCCATGGCGGCCCTGCAGTAGGGAGGGGGAGGTTAGAGGAAGGAGAGGAGAGGAAGGGAGAGCGGGGCGGGCGATGCAGGCCTGGGTGGTCGCCGGCGGGCGGCGGCGGCACTGCTCCGGCGGCGCGGGATCGCGATCTGGCGTCGGGGTTTCCTGCGGGAGCGGCGGCGGAGCAGGGTCGGGTGCCTCGGGCCTAGATCGGCCCGGGGCAGGCCGCGGATGGGCTTCACAGGGCCCGCGGTGGTGGGGAGGCGAGGGAAGGACACATGGCGGCGGGGCAGTGGTTGGGAGCGCGAGGTTGGCGGCGCTGGCCCGTGGCATCGCGCCAAGTGGCGGCCGGCGGGCTGAAGAGGTTGGTGGCACGGCCCCCGAGGTGGGAGGAGGTTAGGGGAGGATTTGGGGCACGGTTTTCGAGAAGAAGGAAGGAGAAGGCCAGATTTGGCAAGGGAAGGGGTTTAAGTAGGAAATGGGGGTTAGGGTTTAAGGGTGTGGGGGTGTTTTGGAGCCCTCCGATCTCGATTGGACGGTTCCGAACACGAAGGGAGGTAGACTGGGCCTAGGAGGGGTTAGTGGGCTGTGTAGAATAATTGGGCTGAGAGGAGAGAAGAGAAGGCAGCCCGGCAACGGTTTCCGGATACCGAAAACGTCCGACGTATAGACCGGCTATATTGCGGTTGTAGGTTTAACGGCTGGGCTATCAAATGGACTCCGAATGCGCGAAACTTGGCAGGTGGTCTGTCTACACTATAATAAGACCGCACGACAAGTTGCAACCCATTCCGAGAACATTTTGTGCCACTTATAAAATAATATTTCGGAGGTGCCGCGGGCGCGTGCGAGTGTGGTCTGGACTCCGAACGGACAACGGAGAGAACCAGGAGGACCCGAATGGATGCAAGTTTTTGAAAAACATGCAGATGAAATGCAGATGATGACATGGCAAGATGCAACACACAAGCAAATGACATGGCAACACCGACGGATAACTGAATGACACCTGGCGCATCGAATCCGGGGCGTTACAGCACAGTCCTGCGTTGATGTAGTGTTCGGGTTACTGGCCAGTACCGTGGGCACAAGCTCTTCGAACTCGCTGCCTGAATCACTTCGGCTTCTTCAGTCTCAGCTACAAGCTGAAAGGCATTAGTCAGTTGTGCTACGGCAAGAAGCCGAAGGACTGAGGAAGTCCCTGCAGAATTCAGATGCATACTTTCTTGTGCTACAACAAGCGCTGGAGGATTTATGCGCCAAACAAGAGAAAGTTAATAAGCACGCTAAGCATCTTTCCAGCATTATGGGTACCCATGATATTGTTTGTTGAGATCTTCTGAAGTGGTTTCAGTTCTGGACTTGTTTTGCTACGGCCTTTATATGCTGCTTTGTTCCCTATATTTGCACTGGTGGCGAACTTTGATGCCTAGTGGATGCAATATGTGTAATAGCCGTGATAGCCTAGCGTAAGTTGCTTGATTATTTATTTCCTTGTTGTCTTGTTTATTTGTTTGCTTGTACTCAGTGCAGTTCTTTTTCCGTGGTTTGCTAGTGGCCGCAATAACCTAATTTTCAAAACTAGGCCACAATAACCATGGGCTACATATTTACTGTAGTGACACTAGGCCTCCTACCGGCCGTAGAAACAACGGGCCTTCTATGGGCCGTAGAAACAATGGGCCTTCTACGTGCCGTAGACACAATGGGCCTTCTACGGGCCGTATTATCAATGGACCTTATATGGGCCGGATGATCGATTGGCCAAACATGGGCCATAACAGGCCGCATTATGGCCGTAAACGGGCTAGAGTTGGAGTCGTCCGTTCATGGGCCGACCATAATGGGCCATCGTTAATAGGCCGTATTTGATGACGCTATGAAAATGGCCCAACGTATTAACGGGCCAAAAACGGGCTGAATGTAACGACGGGCTGAATTTAGCCAACAAGCAGAAAATGACAGTAACGGGCCGTAAGTAACCGAATGCTGGAAATGAGCCCAAGAATAAATGCGCCCTGAGAAGGCCGAAAGATAACATGGGCTGGAAACGGCCCAATGGAATAATGCGCCATTAATGGGTATAAAGTGATACACTGTTCATTACGGGCCAGTTTCACCACGGGCCGTTAATGGACCAAAGTTACAAGGGGCCTCATATGGGTTGAAAGACGTCATGGGCCATACATGGGCCGGAAGTTAAAACGGGATGGAATCACATTGGATGGCCCAGATGACGCTACTGGGCCTAATTCATATAGTCCATAACGGGCCCTGGGTTAGCGGGCTATAAATGGGCTATATGCGAACATGTCGTTAACAGGCTTTCTGTGGGCCGGCCCGCCACCTTTTGAACAAGTCAAATGGGCCGGCCTTTTCTCAGAAATGGGCCTTTGTTGGGTTGTTCCACGTGCCGACGTATCATAGGCGCCTTTGGTCCTATGAGTGGATGACATATGTCCCAACGGTTAGCCGACACGTGTTTCCTCCAGCCAATGATGATTTTAGACATGGAAAATCCCCATTGGTCGGGGCTGTTAATTGGTTATCGGATCCAAAACCAGACCCGATAGCTTAACAACGTTCCTACGGTGGATGCCACATGTCGGTCACCCTTGACGAAAGCACTTCTGTGACGCGCGATTTATCGTCATGGAAGTGGACACTTCCGTGATGATAATTTTGGTAATGTCATGGAACACTTCTACGACAACACAGGTATGACTATCATGATTCTGTCATAAAATCGTCATGGATGTACATGCATGACAGAAAACCTGACCTACTATGATAAACACGTATCATCACAGAAGTGTATCTTTTTTGTAGTGCATAGAGTACAATGGTGATTTCTTACGAGGGAAAATAATTCAGAGGCGAAACGATGAACTATTGTTTTCATTGAAATGAAAATATGCTGTTAATTCATGTAAATGTTTTCAAATAGCACATGATGCACTCATGAAAGCCATGTGCCTACCAAACCATTGCCGATGCACCCCCCCTTTGCTGCACGCACGATCTGAGTCATGCATTCTAATTGGCCAGAACCCAAACCCCACGGATCGTACGTCTGCATCGTTGGATGCTCCCAGATCGAACAACAATCCTCATCCCTTCGACAGGAAATGCAGTCCACCTAGGAATTAATTTATATGCCAAAATGCACGGTGAATGCCAACAAATGTCTTACATATAGCACACGAGACCTGAAATGCGCCAATAAATCAAACCCGTGGTATAATGGTGATTGCCTAATGTGGGAAATTTTTTGATGCGAAACGATGAACTTACGTCTTCATTTCAAACAAAATTTTTCTCTCTATGCACACGAGCGCTTAGAGGCAACCATTTGCATAGGCCTTTCCCGCGGCGACCGGGAATATTTTCCACCCTTTTCACCTAGGCCGCCAACACCCCCCCATGGCCCACCCATGTTTCATTCAACTAGTCTACCCAATGTCCAATGCCAGCTCCCCCCTCCCCCAGATCCACACCAGAACCCTCTCTGGCGTCGGTGTGCTCACCCCGGCCGTGTGCCCGCTCTTCGGCATCAAGCCTACCTCCACTGTCATTCCCATCACATGGATGCCCGCGCCTCGCTGTCTTCGTTTGCTCGCCAGCCACCCTCGAGCATATTGATGCTATAACCCTCGCCTCTCCTATGGTCCGACCGGGTTTGCATTAAGAAGCCTGTTAGTTACTGCTCTCCATTGCGCTGAGGCATATTTCCTCGCAATCCCTCTTCCTATTATGTTCCATATGTTCCCAAATTGGCTATAAAATAACAGAGAGCGTATATATGTTAATTATCTACCTTCCTAACTAGTACATATAAGCTGTATTTATTCCAATATAAGTTACTTCCGATTTACATATTGCGGGCGCCCGAGTCACACAAACTTAAAAAATTAGCCATGCATTTTCTAAATTATTGCATGACAAGTTTAGAAAGCTTGATACCAAGTTGTTAGTTTTATGCTTATCCTCCTTTCCCGAGTTTCGCATGGTTTCTCTATAGATGCCGAATAGCAGCGACAACACTCATTCTTCAGGATGTATCTTCATCTGATTCCAACAACCCTAGGTCTTTAGAAGATGGTGAGGGATCAAGTAATCTTGAACGGGATAGAGCTGCAGCAATTACCCTTCTGGTCAGGACACGTAGGAACGCTCCAAGGAAGCCCACACACCAGCCTAAAGGTGTATATGAAGTAACTGAGATTGATTTAAAGTCTTGGGCTCCAACTAAACCAGATAAAGCATGCACGAGGTTTAGGAGTGTGTGTGGATTTGTTGGCAGGGCAAGGCTCAACATAAATCTGCCAGGGTTTCGGAAGGCTGACACAGAAACACGACGATGAATAGTCTGGGAGATCATGGATCACTTCAACGTTCCAGAGCAGTGGAGAATTCAGGCGGAACACGCTGCACTGAAGAAGGCTAGGGATCCTTGGAGAAACTGGAAGCACGTGTTGTAAAAGAAGTATTTGAGTGAAGGCAAGGACCCAATCCCCTCGTACCCCCAAATTACAAAGGCGGACTAGGCAGAATTCAAATGGGTCATGGCAACTAAAGAGTTTGTCGAGAAGAGTTTCAGGAAATCGGAACTTCAGAAGATGAACACACACCACCACCGTATGGGTGTGGCAAGATACTACGGCATGAAACCGATAGGGGACCAGGAGGACAAAGAAGCAGTAGTGGTGGGTGGGAAACCAGCCTTTGGTGAAATCAGGGGCGAACGCGCCAGAGACTACTTGCGGGCACGTGTAAGGAGGTGTGATGATGGAACTTATTACTTTAAAAACTCACATGACGAAGAACTGTATCAATTGATGGTAGAGGCTTCCAAGATCCCTGGAAGGTTCTACAGGAACTTAGGGCCATGTGACATTCTGTCCGTTGCTCTGGAAAGAAGAGAGCCCCTTGGTCGTGCATGGGGTATAGGTGTTAATGTTCCGCACAAGAGGACTTTCACACTCAGCAAAGAAGAGAGGCTCAGCATGAAAAAAGCGAGGAGTGAAATGAAGAAGAATGAATTGTATGATAGGTTGAGGAAGGAAATGTATTCGACTGTTTGAAAGGATCTTGAGCAGTCAATGATGATTGGGAAGACTCTAACATTGATAGATAGCCAGCATATGGGAGAGGAGGCGGGCATGGAGGATGATGCTTATTGCATGACAGCACAACACAAGAGTAGTTGTGCATCAGCTGACTCCAGCGACACTGAGACTGCAACTGCTCGTGATGATGCTATATCTGATCTATCTAGAATGAAAGACAGACTGAAGGGCATGCTTACACATTATGATGGTACATTAAAATGTGCAACGGCCTGGGTTTGCCCACCCTTCTTGGAAGAGGGCCTCTTTTTGGACAATGTGCAATTGAAGCCGGGTTGTGTGAAGTGCTACGTCACTGAAGTAAAGCCTAGATTCAATGAATTTGCCCTCAGGAATATCCTAGGAGACTTTGATGAGCAAAGGACCTTGGGAGAAACACTGTTACTTCACATCGATTGGCCATGAAAGGAAATAGAGTTCATCAATGAGATCCCTAAAGCCCTGCAGAGAGCAACAATGTCGCCCCTCAACCGGTGATGCTCTCCTTGCCACAACAGCTCTCGCATGCTTCCCCCAAAGAACCTAGTTCTTGTAATCTGACGGCTGATGCATCAACCTGTGATCAGCCGGCCCGACTTTGTGCCGTACATGCGATGTCATCCTCTGCCCCGAAGTAGCCAGTGGCAAGGCCTACAACTGCTAAAGACACACCACCGGTTCAGATGTCGGCCGCTGAAGCAGCGGGGGGAGACCTAGCTGCAGCACATGCTCAGCAGACCAACCTGGTGGAATGGACTGCTAAGCAGTCTAATGCTTCAGAACCGCTTGCTAAGCAGTCTGTAGGTCTAGAACCGACTGCTCATTAGTCCGTCGGTCCGCAGTCGCATGATCAGCATACCAATGCATCAACACTTCCTGCTCAGCAAACCAATGCGTTGGCACGGCCTCCTCAGCACACCGACAAGTTGGCACCACCTACACAGAAACTGGACATAGCTTCAACGCATGGTCAGCAGTCTGATGCCTCTGCTCCTATAGCGCAGCAGTCCGCCAGAGCAGCAGCGCCAGCTTAGCAGTCCGGCAAAGATAAACCATCTGCTAAGCAATCCGTGGAAGCTTCACCATCTGCTCGACAATCTACCTTGCCGCCAACCAGATGTTCTGCCAGAAATGCTTCAAGTACCAAGAAGGAAGTGGCCAAAAAGGCTACACCCACGAAGAAGCGTTGCGGGAGAGTGAAGAGGAAAGAGAATGATTGCCTCTTTCTTAAAGCACTCATCGCCTGGAACCAAATTAACAACAGGTTGTTGGAATCCGGGAGTAATATTATTTCTTACGCCATGGATGATGAATAAGTACAATTGGTGCTTGCTAAAAGGAAAGCAGATGTACTTGAAGCATGCAATTACGTGCAGATGAGTGCAGCTCCAGTTGCCGCAAGTTACATGAATTTTGCATGGATCAAATGTCACAAGGTCATCACGGTTTCCTAGTCCACTTCAACAGAGATCATTTACGACACGATGCTGGTTCATTCGATGTGTGTTTCGAGGACTTACAACTCTTCTTCAACTTCAACGAGCTCGATGCCACTCTTGTTAGATGCCTGATTTTGTAAGTACTTAACAAACCCTGATCAACTTCTCCATACAAGGCTGTAAATGATAAACAACTAACTGCATTTTATTCCTCTCAGGGGATTGAACGCGTAGAGAAGAAAAAGGGAGAGTGTGTATTACTTAGATCCTGCATTAGCAAATGGCACAACATTACATGGTAAGAACGAATGGGACTGGGCCGTTAACACGGTCGTCCGTATCTTTGAAAACACGTCCCATGCAAAATCATTTCTCTGGCCATATCATGAAAGGTGAGTCAAGTAAACAACCATGCATACACTGACTGTCTTTCAGATTTCAACATAATTCGTAAGTTCATGGCTTTCTTAATATGTAGCGGTCACTGGATATTAGTATTCATTGTTCCAAACAAGAACATAGTTTACTACATCGATTCTCTCAAAGAGTCAACAAACGCTCATGATCTGATGCATCTTCAGCAATTCATCTATGATGTTGAAATTAATATGCATCCATATTAGGTTCAATAATTGATGTTGTCAAAATTCATCTTCATTTGCAGTGTGCTCGCATTGTGGAAAACTAAACCAGGGAACCTGTTCAAGAGGGAACCACCTCTGTAGCACGAGATCATTTCTCCGGTAACACACTGAAATCTGTTATTTTTGGAAAATTTATCCAATAGTCCGCAAATACCTTTTCTTATGCTATTCAAATGTTCAAGCTTCTAAATAAACCTATTTCTATTTTGTCCAAAGAAAAAATAATACATCTAACACTGGTTAGGTTGTTCCTAACAGGACAAATACATGACTAATTATGTACAAAAAAGTTTGGTGTCCTCAGCAAGAAGCAAGGACCTACCTTTGTGGATACTATGTTTGCAGACACATGATCTCCATCTGCACATCTGCTGATAGTTGTCATTATCCTTGAGAATTAGTACCAGTAAGGCTATCTTAATTAATATCTTCTACTCCACTCATATGGCATATTCTGATCTTAAAATACTGCAGCTCATCTTAGAACCGAGGACCCCTGTACCACTCCTGGCTGGTGAATTGCTGATGGTTCAGAGATTTATCAGCGATTTCTTCTTGAATCACTACATTAATCCCACTGGTGATAATGAAGATTTCAGCATGCCTTGTCCTGAAACATTGACTAAGAGTTAGCCGCTAAACATATACGCATGGATCCATTGTTTTCCATCTGATGAGGTCTTCGTATTTCATACACTATGATTAACTATGTAATGCATATATGTGTGCACAAATCATTGGAATTTAGCTACCATATGTTCACTTGTAATTGTTGCGAAATCTGATGAATGTTCTTCCCGTGGACACTATTTGTTCAATTGAATATTGTGGTGAATTTGCTTTTTGCATGCCGATTTAAAATGGGATATTTTTATTTATTTGTTCAACTGAATATTGTGGCCAATTTGCTTTATGCATGCCGACTCAAAATGGGATATTTTTGTTTATTTGTTCAATTGAATATTGTGGCAAATTTGCTTTTTGCATGCCGATTCAAAACGGGATATTTTCGTTTTAACCCGGCAATTGCTATGCACATGGTTCAACTAAATGAGTGTGTGCGATCGACATCGGAAAGCATACGTCAATCGTAGCGGAACCGTCCGTGATACACAGCAGATCGCAAATGATTTGCAGCGCTACTACGTGTACGTAGGCTCTCCGGAACCATTTGTGATATCAAGTTATCACACACGAGAACTCGGAGTAAACCGTGCCCAATGTAAAATACAATCCCTGTCGTAATTTTTTCAGGAAACGTGTGGGATCCCAAATGAAAAGCACACGTCACTCTAGCCACAACCGTTGGTGATACACAACAAAGCACAAACGGTCTACAACACTTGTATGTGTTTGAAGGGGCTCCTGAATCGTTTGTGATAGAACATTATCGCAGGCGGTAAATGTTGGGAGAACGAGTGCGATGGAGTCTTGCATGGCAGATGGGTTCCGTAGAAAACTCGTGTGTGATAGGGCACATATCGCACAGAGTTCATATGTTGGCCCATGTGCCTTACATACTGTTTCCCAAACGGTTCATTACGACACACCGTTTGGTTTCACTGTGTCATTAGGAACGTTTAATCACTGATCCTACACGTGCGTAAGAATTTAGTGTCTGTTGCATCGCACATGATTATGTTTTGCAAGGCCTCTAGATCATTGCTCCATATCCCCGATGGTTTTTGGGTCGTGTGGGAAGGACCCCCTATCGCCCACACTCACTTGGCGACGGTTCCAAATGCCATTGCGGAAAGGGGTTAAAAGCCGTGTGTATAGCACCGACGCGTACTAGTGTACAAGGCACTCAGCGGTAGCGTGCTATTTGCAGCATCACTACTACTATTCCTAGCCTACCGGCAATAGTGTAGGAATTATAGTAGTAGAGCTTTTTCCTGCAGACGCGCTACTACTATAACCATATCTATAGCGTGCTTTATTGACATGCGCTACTACTAAGTAGCACTAGCGCTCTGTTCTCACCAGCACTACTGCTATACCTCTGTGTATAATGTTTTCCCTAGTAATGATATATCCAGTTGGATATGGGTAGCATGAGTTATTATTGTTGACATCATGCTCGAGGTGAGTATGTTGGGAGGCGAAACTATAAGCCCCTATCTTTCTATGTGTCCGGATGAAACGTTTTGCTCATGTGTATGCGGTGAGTGTTAGCAATCATAGAAGACTATAGGATGGTTGAGTATGTGGACTTACCAAAAAGGCTCTGATATGTGACCCTTCCTAGAAAGATGATGAATTGTCATTGCAAAGATGACTGAGAACATAGTTTGTTGATTTCAATAGAGTTTATGTTTTATACTTGGATGTTGTGATGAATTGTTACTTGCTCATGAGAAGTCTATCATAAAAGTTCTCTGTTCAAGTTTTATAATAAAGTTTGTTGTTGTTATAATAATGTACATGATGCTTCTATGTCTGTATTTTGTTTTTACCGACACCTCTCTCTCTAAGCATGTGGACATGTTTTTCAATTTTGGTTTTCGCTTGAGGACAAGCGAGGTCTAAGCTTGGGGGAGTGGATACGTCCATTTTGCATCATGTTTTCCTAATGTTATTTATAATGTTTTAATGCTTTTTGGAGTAATTCTAATTCCTTTTCTCTCATAATATGCAAGGTTCACACAAAGAAGGAGAATTCCGGCAGCTGGAAATCTGGACCTAAAAAAGCTACGTTAGGCTACCTATTATGCACAACTCCAAATGAGCTAAAACTTCACGAGGAATTTTTATGGAATAAATAAGAATTATTGGAGAAAATAACTACCAGAGGGGGGCCACCAGGTGGGCACAACCCACCGGGGCGCGCCAGGGAGCCCAGGCGCGCACTGGTGAGTTGTGCCCTCCTTGTCCCACCTTCGGTGCCCCTCTTCTAGTACACAAGTCATTTTGACCAAGAAAAAATAAGGAGAGGACTTTCGGGACGAAGCGCCACTGTCTCGAGGCAGAATTTGGGCAGGAGCACTTTTGCCCTCCGATGGAGCGATTTCGCCAGGGGAACTTCCCTCCCGGAGAGGGAAATCATCATCATCATCATCATCATCATCATCATCATCATCATCATCACCAACAACTCTCCCATCTTGGGGAGGGCAATCTCCATCAACATCTTTAACAACACCATCTCCTCTCAAACCCTAGTTCATCTCTTGAGTTCAATTATTGTACGGGAATTATAGATTGGTGCTTCAGGGTGACTGGTAGTGTTGATTACATCTTGTAGTTGATTACTATATGGTTTATTTGGTGGATGATTATATGTTCAGATTCATTATCCTATTTAATACCCCTCCGATCTTGAGCATGATTATCATTTGTGAGTAGTTACTTTTGTTCTTGAGGTCACGAGAGAAATCTTGTTGCAAATAATCATGTGAACTTGACATGTGTTTGATATTTTGATAGTATGTATATTGTGAGTCCCTTAGTGGTGTCATGTGAACGTCAACTACATGACACTTCACCATATTTGGGCCTAAGGGAATGCATTGTGGACTAGTTATTAGATGATGGGTTGCGAGAGTGACAGAAGCTTAAACCCTAGTTTATGCGCTATTCCGTAAATGACTGATTTGGATCCAAAAGTTTAATGCTATGGTTAGATTTATTCTTAATACTCGTAGTTGCTGATGCTTGCGAGGGGGCTAATCATAAGTAGGAGTTTTGTTCAAGTAAGAACAACACCTAAGCAACGGTCCACCCACATATCGAATTATGAAAGTAGCGAGCACAAATCAAACCAACATGATGAAAGTGACTAGATGAAATTCCTGTGTACCCTCACGAACACTTTGCTTATCATAAGAGACCGTTTTGGTTTATCCTTTGCTTCAAAACGATTGGGATACCTTCCTGCACTTTTGTTACCATTACCATTACTTGCTCGTTACAAGTTATCTTGCTATCAAACTACTTGTTACTTATAATTTCAGTGCTTGTAGAGAATACCTTGCTGAAAACTACTTGTCATTTCCTTTTGCTCCTTGTTTGGTTTGACACCCTTACTTATCGGAAGGACTATGATTGATCCCCTATACTTGTGGTTCATCAGACGCCATGGCGGGGGGCCGACCTCGTGCTCGGCAAGAGAACCGGGTGCCAGACCCCTTCCGCGCCGCCAGGAGTCGCAGCGCTGCCAGCAATGGCGTCTGCTTCCGTTCCCCTAAGGACGAATGACCTCACCCAGGAATGGGTCCTCCCTAGGAGGGGTGCCCGTGGGCTTTCACCCATGCAGGAGGGCCCGTTCGGGACTGACCGTGCCCTAGGAATGTCTCGCCGTGCCTGGGGGCGAGGGATGGGGCCTCCGCCCTGGGGGCATGAACACCCTTGTGCTTCCCCAGGCTCTACCAGTGACACTCTCATGTAATAATGAGTGGGGATGTATATTCCCCGAATTCTCCTAGTGCGCCGCACCTCGGCCCTGGGGGGATCCTTCCCAAGCCCAAGTGGAAGCCCCATGCTCCACGCTAGCGGACGACACAGTCAATCAACGACTATGCACACGCCTAGTGGAGGCCCCATGTTCCGCGCTGGTAGGAAGACTAGAAGACTAGTGTAGGTGTCGGACACAGTTGTTTCTTTGCTTGCTCTTGTAACCTAATTTGCTACTTCTTGGAATGAAGTTTGGAGTTTTCGCATCTTTATTCGAAAGGGGGTGGGAATTTTTCTCCTTGTAGTGTTTCCTCTCTTGAGTCCCATATTTAAAGGGTTGTGGCAGCTGCCCCTTGCTCCCTCCTCTGCGTCCCGCGAGTGGGGGCTAGGGCACGACGCGTATGCTTGAGCCAGCCTAAGCCGCGCCAGCGGCAGGCCAACGCATGCGCCCACCCTACCAAGGCCTTGGCGGCCGAATCCTCGCACGACGCTCTAGGGCGAGCCGGCAGGCATATGCCACCTATCCCCTAACCTTGTCGGGCATCACACCCCGGTATCTCTTGGCCTGAGGAGCACCCATCTCCTGACCTTGCCGGGCTTCGCACCCTAGCATACCGATGGTGTCACCCCTGCTCAGGGGTTCCAAACACATAAAAAGCAAAGGGAAGGCAACGTAAGGGAGTACAACGTTACTTGATACATCATAAAGGAATTTCCTCCAAAATACTTTCACATCCCCGTGGGGTCATACCCAAAGTCTTGATAGGTAAACAAGAAAATGACAACTTAAGGAGATGCGCTGATGCCATCGCTGCCATCGCCTTCACTGTTGTCATCACTACCGCCGTTAGACCCGCCCCCCTTGGCCACAGGTTGGCCTTCACCTCCAGCAGGGGTAAACTCCGCGATTAGGTCATCCACGTGATCTTCTACCCAGTCCCGAGGGCGCCTTGGATCACCTTAGGCACCGGGGCTGTCACGGCCTTGAAGTCGAAGTCGGGGTCGAAGCGAAGAAGGTGGCTGAAGATGCATGAGGAGGTCATGGCTCTTCTCTTCAGCGAGCTGGTGGACCTTCTCTGTGTCCCCTTCGAGGCGCTCCAGATCTTGGTGAAAAATCCAAGGTAGCCGGCTTTGTCCACAATGAGTGGGCTGGTGCGCTCTCATCGTAAATACTGCTCAGGGCCCAGCGCGCCCCCCTTAATGGTCTGGAACATCTGGGAGCGCGTGTGCTGAAGCCCGCGGGCACGGTTCGCCTTGTCTGAGGCCTTCTCTACGAGGGAAGTGACATCCTTGACCTGCTTATAGAGGAAGGACCGCTTGGCCTCGGCTGCAGCTTGGGCATCCACTTCAGCTTTCTTGTGTCGTTCCACCGCGACTAACTTCTTCTTGAGGTCGTCGGCCTCACCTTTCAGCTCGTTGCACCACTTGCAAAAGTGGGACTATTGAAGCTTCAGCTTCCCGTGGTAGTCCTTGGCGAGGGTCCTGCGGACCCCCGCTACCCTCTCATCGACTTCTCCCTGAATCGCCGCCTCCCAAGAGGAAAGGGAGTCCTCGGCGGCAGCCAGTTGGCGTTCCATCACCTCTAGTTGTTCGCACTCCAGGTTTGCTCCATTGCCTCCAGCGCCAGCATGTCTTCGAGTGTGCGTAGCCCTGCTTCGCCCGAGGATGACCTGCCTGCTGAGCCGGAAAGCGCGGCCTTGCGCGCTTGGATATGCCGCTCGAGAGCGGCGTTGGAGGCTAGGAGCACCTTCCCATGCTTCTCTGCAGCCTCGCATTGGCGATCCTTGAGCCGGGCCACCTCGAGGGCATGGTTGTGGGCCTCCTTCGCTGTGATAAGGGATTCCTCAGCCTCAGTGTGAGCATGCTCTCATTGCAAACGACCTTAATTGACAGCGACCTCGACCCAGCGCCATTGACAGCGACCTCGACCCAGTCCGAGAAGGTGTGCGAAGGTTTGCCCGACTCCGGCAGGGATCTGGAGGCCGAGATTTTATTATCCAGCCCTCTAGCTCAGGGTTGGACCCCGTGTGAACTCGGCTCCCCGCTCAACATAGACGCCGGTGCTCGGGGAGCCCTGTCGCTAGGAGGAGTCAGCGTGGGTGGCCACGGCACGACCTCCCCAAGCTGAGCGCCACGCCCGAGGAAGGGCGCCAAGAAATCGGGCCCAAGGCCCCCCAAGGGTGACCTTGGCACGAGCCTGGGCGTCTCAGTATGTGTGGTGTCGGTGTAAAATTCGGCAGATCTCGGGTAGGGGGGGCCCAACTGTGCGTCTAAGGATCGATGGTAACAAGGGACAATGGGACACAATGTTCACCCAGGTTCGACCCTCTTAAAGGAGGTAAAACCCTACGTCCTGCTTGGTTGTATTTGATGAGTAAGGGGGTTACAAGAGTTGATCTACCTCGAGATCATAATGGCTAAACCCTAACTATCTAGCCTATGATTATTCGGATAGCTTCTATGGACTAAACCCTCCGGTTTATATACACACCGGAGGGGCCTAGGGTTGCATAGAGTCGTTTTACAAGGAAAGGAAATAGTATATCCGGACACCAATCTTGTCGTCCATGCATATAGGAGTCCTAACTAGACATAGGTGATGGTCTTCTGTTTTATCTTCACCGCCCAACAGTCCGGCCTATATCAAACAGACCGGACAACCGAGGACCCCCTAATCCAGGACTCCCTCAGTAGCCCCAGAACCAGTCTTCGATGACGATGTGTTCGGCACACGGATTGTCTTCGGCATTGCAAGGCGGGTTCCTTCTCCTAAATATTTTAAGTTAGCTTCCCTTATAAAGGAGCTGTGTCCGGCTCTGCACAATCAATACAACCCTTAGCCACGAAGGCAAGATGTCAAAACAAGAACAATGTCTTTTACTGACAACTTTTTTTGGCCAAGCATCACACTTGACTCTTCAATATCACAAACCGTTTTCATGCCTCCCATTTCGCATTTCGAGGCTTAGCCTCCATTGGCACGTCCTGTCAAAATAGAGATCATGCCCGCTCATTACAGGATTCTCATCAATGTGGTTTGGGTAATCCAACCACGCGTTATGCATGATCTCATTGGGAACAGGCAAGGTTTATGGCTTGAGAGGGCGACGGTTGGCATTTTCACCGTCTATAAGAGGATAAAGATCCCTCCTTTTTTCCCATGCCTTCCCCTAGATTCTGCCTTCCAACCTCCAAGCTCTAGCACCCAAAAAACTCCTATCTTTCCCACCGCCACCACCCTCCCCAGCCATGGCCGGGTCCGGCTCTAGGGAAAAATGGGAGGCCTCCTCCGTCACTAAAAAGGATGTCAAGGATCTCCGGAGCGCGGGCTATCTGTCCGCGGATATCATGCACAGGCTCCCCGACAAGGATCAGGTCGTCCCCACTCCAGGGCCCGGCAAGAGGGTCATGTTCATCCCCCATTTCCTTATAGGGCTAGGGTTTCCCCTCCACCCCTTCGTCTGAGGCCTTATGTTCTACTACGGGTTAGATTTCCACGATCTAGCCCCAAATTCCTTCCTCCACATATCGGTGTTACATCGTCTTGTGTGAGGCTCTATTATGCATCCCGCCACACTTCGGCCTATGGCTCAAGGTATTCCATCTGAAGCCGAAGGTGGTCGACGGACAGCACGCGGACTGTGGCGGGGCCATGAGAAGCAAGCTCCCCAATTCCATCTGACCCAAAGGGGCATTTGTTGAGACTGCCAAGGTGCGGCACCAGGAGTGGTTCTACATCACCGAACCCCACGACGCCAGATGGGCGGCCACACCTAACTTCATATCCGGACCCCTCACGAGGCTCACTTCATGGACCGCTAAGTGCCATAACCGGGGGGGGGGGGCAAACAAAGGTGAAGATGCTGCAGAAACGCATCTCCAATGTGTTGGGGACGAACACTGGTCTCTCAAACGTGATTCAAGTTATGCTCTTCCATCGTATCCTTCCCGCCAACTCCGGGCCACCCCCATGTGGGAGTTTAATCCGGAGGGGCCACGGACCTTGAAGTGCTTCTTTGACACCACACATGCAGACATATGGAAGCTGCTCTTCATCGAGAATACGTCCTTAGAGATAAGCATATGGAAGTTGTCCGATGAAGACCGAGGACATCGGACTCGACATCGAGAATACGTCCTCAGAGATAAGCATAATTTGTTCGAAGACCTATACTGTCGATACTTTAATTATAGTAGAGATTATATCGCCTGCCTTCCGCACAAGGCTGGATGGCAAAGACGGAGCAGATCTACTGTCCGACTCCACTACCTGAGAATCTAGCCACCCCCAGCTAACGGAGATGCTGGTCCCGGCGCCTTATCAGACACCGGAGAAGAAGGCCAAGAAGAAGGCCAAGGAGAAGGGCGGCCCCTATTGCAAAGGTCCTTCGGACACCGTGTCTGGAGAAACCAAAGTCCTCTCCTCCCACGAGGGAGACGAGGAAGGAGAGGAGGAGGAGGTGGAAAGCAACTCCCCCCCACAAGGGGAGGAGAAAAAAGAGGGCGGCCTCCAAAGACTCGGAGGGGGCGGCGCCAAAAGGAGGGAAGCTGGCCCTCATGGATAGTTCAGACTCAGAGAACGAACAAGTCCCCAAGATACCTCCCAGGGTGAAGCCCCTGGCCGAATCATAAGTATTCAGAAAGTTACTATTCATCTTTGGTATTCAACTTCCGTTATGTAAGTTGTTTTGTTATTTGCCTTCTAGCCCTCCCCGCGAGGTCCTGCACACTCCATTATCACAGGGGAACTCCCTACCGCCCGAGCAGGAGGAGAGCAACATGCCGCCGCGAGCCCCCTCACCTATCACCATGGAGGACACCGAAGATTCATCCCAAAGGACTTCTCCTGGCCGAGGAGGGGTGGACGAGGTCGTTGAGAAAGCGCCAGAGCTTAACACCTTGGTCACCGAAGACCTGGGGGAGGCGACCCCCATGACAACCGATGGTGAGGAGCCCCAACAATCTGGGCCCTCGCCGAACACCGTTATGAAGGCCAACGTGGCTCCAGGATTGGATATGCAGCCCCCTTCAAAAGAGGGGGGAAGGAGCTACAGCTCCACCAGTGGCCTCCATTAATCTGGAGGTGCCTCATGCTCTGGAGGAAGCATTGCAAAGTGCTTCATCATGGAGGAGCACCGCACCCTGATGGGTGCGGTTATGGAAAAGGTATAGCCTGCTAAAAACGGGTTAATCGAAGCCTTCTGCAGCCTACCGACAGACTTTGAGGTATGCGACGTAATGTTCTTAAAAACTTTTCATATGAAAGAATAACCTATATATAGATAGTAGCCCCTGAGGCTCTGTCTGGTTTAGACAAAACCGGAGATAGGATCCACATAATAATCCGGATAATGACATACTATGCTACCTTTGTAATAGGCCTCCATGTTGGCGGCAACCGCCCATGTCGCAGAAGTTTCTGAACTCAACCGGAAGCTTTGAGTGGCCCGATGAGGAACTCGACCGCATCAACAGGCGGTTCGAGGAAACGCAAGGTATGCGGTCAATGTTAAAAAGGAGTTTATTTTTATATCAGAAGCAATATGTATATTGAGAGGTTAGCTCATGTAATTCTTTGATTATGATCATAGATGGTGTAGCTGAGGTCGAGACCCTCAAGGGCGCCCTTGTCCAAGCCAAGAAGGAGGCAGAGGCAAATAAGGCATCCCCTGACAAAGCGGCGCAGAGCTGGAGGCTGAGCAAACTACCCGCCACCAACATGAGGCTCGAGTGGCTGACGTCGAGCCAGAGCTGAAGGATGCCATTCGCAAATGCGAGACCTTGGAGCAAAAGACTTCCGACCTGTTGTCCGAGCTTGCCAAGGCTCTCCATGATGCCAAAGAGGCGTAGATCGAGTCCCGAAGTGCTCGCGAGGATACAGGCAAGACAGATAGCGGCTGGTAAGGCCTTTCTTTTGTAGAGTAGCTTTGGAGGTAAGAGGTATATCTTGCTTAACCGAGTTTGGAGTTCTCCAGGCGCGTTTGTGGATCTTCCGAGGAGCATCTCCGATGCCGTGCAGTTTTTTGGAGCCCAGGAGGGGTATTAGATCGAGAAGTTGTTCTGGTCGCAGTATCTCACGCCGGAGCATGCAACGCCTCTAAACGACCAGCTGAAGCAGCTGATTGAGCTGCATAGGGTGGCCGGCTTGGGCATGAAGGATCTAATAGTCCAACTTTGGCCAGCAAAGCCTATGCCGAACAGCTACTTCGGCCTAGTGAAGCAGCTTTTCAATGTGTGGCCTTGGATTGATGCTGTAAAGCGTTCAGCCTGCATAGAGGGTGCCCCGGATGGCCTTCGCGCGCGTCAAGATGCAATGGACGAAGATGAAGGCCACTGAAGTGGCGACCGCAGGTCCGCCCGAAGGCAAAGATCATCGAAAGCCGCAGAGGTACTTTGACGACGTCCTAGAAGGAGCCCGAGTAGTAGAGGCCAATATTCAAAGGACGTGATGTTCGATTGACTGTGCTTGGGTTATACAAACCATGTTATGAACTCGTGTTGTGATATAGTATGCATGCGCCTTATGTTTCCATTCATTTTTCCTCTTATGCAGCCGTTTATTGTTATATTTCTAAAAGTTGCCAGTCATTGGCTTTAGCCCCCATGTAGATGCTACAGGGGTGTTCTTCATAAAGCGTGACCACACTTGATCCAACATCTTGGTCCGTAGAGGAGGTGTCCGCGAGGTGAACCAGGTAATCGGATTATATGGCTTTATTACCTTCACTTAGCCATAGCAGTTTTAAATGTGGAGCTAAGTACTAGCCCCTAGTGCATGTGCGGCTATCCGGACTGTGGTTCTTGTTCCACGCGGCTGGACGAAGACCAGCCCCTCGTATAACACGGGGTTAATCGCTAATGATTTGTAGTATAGTACTAAGTTGCCGGATTGCTGACCAGCTCTCGCTTATCATGATAGTCGGTTTTCGGCTTTCTCTACTGAGGTACTTGGCCGGACGAACCAGAAATACAATCGCAGTAGTTCTCCCTTTACTACCTTAGCCGAACGAGCAGAACGTAAGGTGGTAAGCACAGGAGTCGGGCAACCCAACTATGGACTAAAGACATGATTCAGAGCCGATGCATATAATGCAATATCCGGGACGCCGAAGAGTTCCCTATTGGTGTTTGGACTTAAAATGTGCAAGGCCGAATACGGCCCCCGGTGTTAAGGCCGGACTAAAGCACGTGTGGCAGTATGAAGTAGGGAGGGAATACAGATGATAATATAAAATGAATAAGTGCCAAACAAAATTTGTGATCGACTGCTTCCTTTATACCCTGATTAGTACGTCAAGACATATTGTTACAGATAATGCCATGAATATCGTGGCCATGTTACATGCCAAAAGTTTACAAAAGGGAAAGGTTTACACATGTCCTGAAAGTAGTGGTTTGAAAATCCCAATGGTGCCCTGCCGCACGTCTGCACCGTTTCTCCTCGGTAGGGAATCCTTTGAGGGGAGGAGTTGATGGTTGTCTGCAAAAAAGAGGTACCTACAGAGGAGCCCCCGTGCAAGTGCAGAGTTAGTAGGTTTTAACAAACCTGTAGTGAGAAAAGGTATTTAAGGTCCAAATAGGGTCAAGCCGTACTATGGACTTTTTCCACAGTGTGCCTCCGGTGTTTCCCAAGGTATTTTAAGTGCGTAGTTATCTACACGTGGTACATATGCCGCATCCGTATAGGGCAATCATGGGAGGCTAAACTGCTATTCGAGCTCCGGATCCATTGAGCTATCGCATTGTGATGTGGATCGGACTCGCTTGGCAATGTCATGGGTCTTGATGACCGATAGGTTGTTTAGCTTGATGAGGCCGCCCTGCACCTCGGCTGCTAGGGCTGCGGTGTGCTCCTTAGTACGGAGGGAGCGCTCCATATTTCCATTCACTATGATGACACCATGTGGTCCAGGCATTTTGAGCTTCAAATAAGCATAGTGTGGGACTGCATTAAAGCGGGCGAAAGTAGTTCATCCGAGCAATGCATGATAACCACTGTGAAAAGGGATGATGTCGAAGATCAATTCTCCACTTCGGAAGTTGTCTGGAGAGCTGAATACTACTTCCAGTGTTAAGGAGCCTGTGCGGCGGGCCTCCACGCCGGGTATCACTCCTTTAAAGGTGGTTTTACTAGGCTTGATTCTTGACGGGTCGATACCCATTTTACAGACAGTATCATGATAGATCAAGTTACGGCTGTTGGCGCCGTCCATAAGGACTCTAGTGAGATGGTATCCGTCGATGATAGGATCGAGTACCAGGGTCGCCGAACCGCCGTGATGGATACTGGTTGGGTGGTCCCTGCAATCAAAGGTGATCGAACAAGCCGACCATGGGTTGAATTTTGGGGCGACAGGCTCTACGGCGTAGACATCCCTTAACGCGTGCTTGCGCTCCCTCTTCGGGATGTGGGTGACATAGATCATGTTCACCGTTTTCACCTTGGGGGGAACCTGCTTCTACCCCCTTATGTTTGGTATTTAATTTACCTGCCTGCTCGAAAACCCAGCAATTTCTATTGGTGTGATTGGCAGGCTTGTAGGGGTGCCATGAATATGGCAAGGCCTCTCGAGTATTTTGTTCAAGTTGGATGGACCGTCTCTATTGCCCCTGAAAGGCTTCTTCCGCTGGCTGGGTTGGGAACCACTGAATACAACACCGTATCATCTATTTCTTCGTTGCTGTTCTGACGCTTGTTTTTGTTGTGTCATGGTCTACCATTGCCATCCCTGGCCTCAGAAGTGTCGGGGTCGCTGGAACTGTTGCTTCTACGAGCCAACCAGCTATCTTCGCCTGCACAAAAGCGGGTCATAAGTGCAGTAAGACCTGCCATGGTCTTCGGCTTTTCCTGTCCGAGGTGTCGGGCGAGGCATTCGTCATGGATGCTGTGTTTGAATGCCGCTAAGGCTTTGGCGCCTTGACAATCCCCGATTTGGTTCTTTTTAATTAAGAACCTATTCCAAAGTTCGTGAGCTGACTCTTCGGGTTGCTGGATTATGTGACTTAAGTCATCAGCATCTGGTGGCTGGACATAAGTGCCCTGAAAGTTGGCCCGGAATGCATCTTCTAAATCTTCCCAGCTCCCAATGGAGTTCCCTGGGAGACTATTCAACCAGTGTCGCACTGGTCCCTTCAATTTTAAAGGGAGGTATTTAATGGCGTGGAGGTCATCTTCGCGATCCATGTGAATGTGGAAAAGAAAATCTTCAATCCATATGGTAGGATCCGTCATTCCATCGTACTGCTCGATGTTCATGGGTTTAAACCCTTCCAGAAATTGGTGCTACATTACCTCATCGGTAAAGCACATAGGGTGTGCAGCACCTCTATATCGGGCGACGTTGCGATGGAGTTCGGATGACATCTGTGTTTGGTGCTGACCCCGAAGTTGATTATGCTCATCGTGCCAGGCTTGATGGTCGTCATCTTGTGTCGGGGCACGTCCTCTGGATCCATAGATCGATTAGTATGGCCAGCTTTATTGTCCAGGTCCTAACGTAAGTTGTACGTTTAGCCCGGAGCCGCTGTCTCCATGCCTCTACGGTGAGGGGGCGCAGGCTGATGCTCGGCGTGAAGAGCCATTTTGTCCCGTCCACATGGTGGTCGGTTTAGTTGATCAACATAATTGTATTTTGATGGTATTCTCTCAAAGGCTTCGTTGCCGAATTGTGGCAGCTGCCTACATTTGGGGTAACTCTTTACTAGTCGCTCGAAGCCGTATTCTTCGGCAGCTAGGACTTTGGTCCATCTGTCATTGACTGTATCATGTTTGGCTTGAAGCTGTTGTTGTTTCTTTTTAGGCTGTGCGCGGTGGCGATGAGCTGCCGCTTGAAGCGTTCTTGTTCGAGGGGTTCCTCTGGGACGATAAAATCTTCGTCACCAAGGCTAACATCCTCCTCAGAGACATGTAAGTAGTTACTATCTTCTGAATCCTCGTGATTAGCATTTTCGGGGATGTATTAGCCCTCTTCCCTTTCATCTTGCTCAGACGTGGGTTCAACGGGGTGGTCGGGGTCCTCGGTGTTGTCCGGAGTGTCATTATCTCCGGTGCCGGTATTACTTTCCCTTGCCCGACGCGATAGTGAGTGGCGCCGCTGACGCTAGCTCTTTGGTGGTTCATCGACGCGCTTGTCTTTGTCTGGATCTTGAGTGCCATCATCATCCTTCTTCACATGTGTATCCACCATGTATATGTCGTAGGTAGAAGTGGCCGTCCAACGCTCAGTGATAGGCGGGTTTTGACCTGGTTCGGTGTCGACATCATCGTTTATGCCATCAATGTCTTTGGAGGCGTAGTCTAGCACGTCGGTTAAATCCTTGACAATGGCTATTAAGTGGGTGGTGGGTGGGATGTAAATTCCCTAGTCTCAGCCCCCAGTCCCAGCTAGGTGTAGTTCGGAGGTAACACTTCCATGATTTCGAGAGATTGTATCAAGTCCCATGTTTCATTTAAGAGCGAACCTGGATAGGAGTCTGCGGATCTATGAAGCCAGGCTTGTTAATAACCACTTGATCAAGCCCAATGGGCACATACCTCGATAGTTCGGAGTTGCGTCCAGAGGCGAGTCTAGCCTCCCGATGATGGGGAGAGTCCCATTTGACTTCGGGTTCACAGACGACGGGGTCACACCTGGGTTTTCGGTCGGAAGCTCCATGACAGGAGAGAGTCCGGCGGGGTTCATCCTCCCGTCTTTGGACGATGTGGTCCACCCTGGATCTAAGGCAGAAGTGGCTACGAGCGTAGACCCCGGGATGTGCGACTCGTGAGGCACGAAGTCCCGAGACTGGCACGAGGCGGTGGCGGAAGCACGCTCGTCCCTTCACCAAGAGGGGACCCGCGGAACAAGAGTCAGAAGGACATATGGTACAAGAATCAAAAGAAGTTGGGCACTTACTCATCTGTGGTGATCCACTTCCTCTTCTTCAGGGCCCTCAGACTAGAGTTGTGGTGGTTGTCGTGCCCCTTGCTCCTCTGGGATGCGCGGGGACCGGAGAATGGCACGTCGGGTTCCATCGCGCGCCCCCACGGTGGAAACGATGGTCGTGTCTGCGGGCGGGGCTTCTCCTCTGCCGCTTGGGCGGATGCAGGTGGACTGTTGAGGGACGAACGGCTTGGGGCACTCCTCCACAGCTGTTCGGAGGGCACACACCTCAGGACCATCGGGGCTTGGGACAGCTACCTCTTGAGCTTGCATTGGTTTTCCCTTGAAGAGGAAAGGGTGATGTAGCAAAGTAGCGTAAGTATTTCCCTGAGTTTTGAGAACCAAGGTATCAATCCAGTAGGAGACAACACACAAGTCACCGAATACCTGCACAAACAATCAACAACTTGCACCCAATGCAATAAAGGGGTTGTCAATCCCTTCACGATCACTTGCAAAAGTGAGATCTGATAGAGATAGATAAATGGTAGAGTAAATATTTTTGGTGTTTTTGGTTTATAGATCGGAAAGTAAAAGATTGCAAAATACTAGATCGAAAACTAGCAAGAAGTAAAAGAGGTTCAATATAATGGAAAAGAGACCCGGGGGCCATAGGTTTCACTAGTGGCTTCTCTCAAGATAGCAAATATTATGGTGGGTGAGCAAATTACTACCAAGCAATTGATAGAAAAGCGCATAGTTATGACGATATCTAAGGCAATGATCATGAACATAGGCATCACATCTGTGTCAAGTAGACCAAAACGATTCTGCATCTACTACTATTACTCCACACATCGACCGCTATCCAGCATGCATCTAGAGTATTAAGTTCATAAAGAACGGAGTAATGCATTAAGTGAGATTACATGATGTAGAGGAATTAACTCAAGCAATATGATGAAAACCCCATCTTTTTATCCTTGATGGCAACAATACAATACGTGCCTTGGTGGCCCTACTGTCACTGGGAAAGGACACCGCAAGATTGAGCCCAAAGCTAAGCACTTCTCCCATTGCAAGAAAGATCAATTTAGTAGGCCAAAGTAAACGGATAATTCGAAGAGACTTGTAATGATATAAAATCATGCATATAAGAATTCCGAGAAGAACCAAATAATATTCATAGAAATATGATCATAAATCCACAATTCATCGCATCACAGCAAACACAACACAAAAGAATATTACATCGAATAGATCTCCAAGAACATCGAGGAGAACATGGTATTGAGAATCAGAGAGAGAGAGAAGAAGACATCTACCTACTAGCTATGGACCCGTAGGTCTATGGTAAACTACTCACCCTTCATTGGAGCGACAATGGTGTTGATGAAGAAGCCCTCCATGATCAAAACCCCCTCCCACGGGACACCGGAAAAGGCCCTTAGATGGGATCTCACGGGTACAGAAGGTTGTGGTGGTGGAAAAGTGGTTTCATGGCTCTCCTGGATTTTTTAGGGTAGAATAGTTTATATAGGCGAAGGAACTAGGTCAGGGGAGCTAAGAGGGTCCCACGAGGTAGGCGGCGCGCCCTCCTGCCTGCTGGCCGCCTCGTTGCATCTCCGACTTCACTCCAAGTCTTCTGGTTTCCTTTCGGTCCAAGAAAGATCACCGTGAAGGTTTCATTCTGTTTGGACTCCGTTTGGCATTCCTTTTCTACGAAACTCTAAAATAGGAAAAAAAACAGAAACTGGCACTGGGCCATCGGTTAATAGTTTAGTCCCAAAAATAATATAAAATAGCATATAAATGCCTATTAAACATCAAAAACAGATAATATAATAGCATGGAAGAATCAAAAATTATAGATATGTTGGAGATGTATCAACCATCCCCAAGCTTAATTCCTGCTCGTCCTCGAGTAGTTAAATGATAAAAACAGATTTTTTGATGTGGAATGCTACCTAACATATGTATCCATGTAATTTTCTTTATTGTGGCATGAACTTTCAGAACCGAAAGATTGAAAACAAAAGTTTAATAATGACATAAAAATAATAATACTTCAAGCATACTAGCAAAGCAATTATGTCTTCTCAAAATAACATGGCCAAAGAAAACTTATCCCTACAAAATCATATAGTTTGGCTATGCTCCATCTCTGTCACACAAAACATTCAAATCACGCACAACCCTGGTTTCAGCCAAGCAATTGTTTCATACTTTAGTATTCTCAAACTTTTTCAACTTTCACGCAATACATGAGCGTGAGCCATGGACATAGCACTATAGGTGGAATCGAATGGTGGTTGTGGAGAAGACAAAAAGAGGAGATAGTCTCACATCAACTAGGCGTATCAATGGGCTATGGAGATGCCCATCAATAGATATCAATGTGAGTCAGTAGGGATTGCCATGCAACGGATGCACTAGAGCTATAAGTGTATGAAAGCTCAAAAAGAAACTAAATGCATGTGCATCCAACTTGCTTGCTCATGAAGACCTATGGCATTTGAGGAAGCCCATCGTTGAAATATACAAGCCAAGTTCTATAATAAAAAATTCCCACTAGTATATGAAAGTGACAAAATAAGAGACTCTCTAACATGAAGATCATGGTGCTACTATGAAGCACAAGTGTGGAAAAAGGATAGTAGCATTGCCCCTTCTCTCTTTTTCTCTCATTTTTTTGATTGGCTTCTTTGGCCTCCTTTTTTTATTGGCTTCTTTGACCTATTTTTTTCCTCACATGGGGCAATGCTCTAATAATGATGATCATCACACTTCTATTTACTTACAACTCAAAAAATTACAACCCAATGCTTAGAACAAAATATGACTCTATGTGAATGCCTCCGACGGTATACCGGGATGTGCAATGAATCATGAGGGGCATGTATGAAAGAATTATGAAAGGTGGCTTTGCCACAAATACGATGTCAACTACATGATCATGCACAGCAATATGACAATGATGAAGCGTGTCATAATAAACGGAACGGTGGAAAGTTGCATGGCAATATATCTCGGAATGGCTATGGAAATGCCATAATAGGTAGGTATGGTGGCTGTTTTGAGGAAGGTAAATGGTGGGTGTATGGTACCGGCGAAAATTGCACCGCACAAGAGAGGCTAGCAATGTTGGAATGGTGAGAGTGTGTATAATCCATGGACTCAACATTAGTCATAAAGAACTCACATACTTATTGCAAAAATTGACAAGTCATCAAAACCAAGAACTATGCGCATGCTCCTAGGGGAAGGGTTGGTAGGAGTTAACCATCGTGCCATCCCGACCTCCACACAAAGGATGGCAATCAAAGAGATACCTCATGCTTCAAATTTGTTACATGATGGTTACCATACGTGCATGCTATGGGACTCACAAACCTCAACACAAGTATTTCTCAAATTCACAATTACTGCACTAGCATGACTCTAATATAACCATCTTCATATCTCAAAACAATCGTAAATAATCAAACTTCTCATAGTATTCCATGCACTTCATATGAAAGTTTTTATTATATCCCTCTTGGATGCCCATCATATTAGGACTAGTTTTATAACCCAAGAAAATTACCATGATGTTCTAAAAGACTCTCAAAATAATATGAGTGAAGCATGAGAGTTCAAAATTTTCTATAAAATAAAGCCACCGCCGTGCTCTAAAAAGATATAAGTGAAGTACTAGAGCAATATTGCCTAGCTCAAAAGATATAAGTGAAGCACATAGAGTATTCTAATAAATCACGATTCATGTGTGTCTCTCCCAAAAGGTGTGTACAGCAAGGATGATTGTGGTAAACTAAAAGTCAAATACTCAAATCATGCAAGACGCTCCAAGCAAAACACATATCATGTGGTGAATAAAAATATAGCCTCAAGTAAAGTTACCGATAGACGAAGACGAAAGAGGGGATTCCTTCCGGGGCACCCCCAAGCTTAGGATTTTGGTTGTCCTTGAATATTACCTTGGGTGCCTTGGGCATCCCCAAGCTTAGGCTCTTTCCACTCCTTATTTCATAGTCCATCAAATCCCTACCCAAAACTTGAAAACTTCACAACACAAAACTCGACAGAAAATCTCGTTAGTATAAGAAAATAAATCACCACTTTAAGGTACTGTTGAAAACTCATTCTTTATTTATATTGGTGTAATATCTACTGTATTCCAACTTCTCCATGGTTCATAACCCCGATACTACCCATAGATTCATCAAAATAAGCAAACAACACACGAAAAACACAATCTGTCAAAAAACAGAACAATCTGTAGTAATATGTAACTCTCAAATACTTCTGTAACTCCAACAATCCATAACAATTAGGAAAACCTGCGAAATTGGTGTACAAATCCAGAGCAAAAAGAATCAGATCAAAAGCACGTTTCTGTGAATTTTCAAAACTAATTTACTAACCGCAAAAGTTTCTAATTTTTAGCAGGATGAACACAACTATCACCGTAAGCTATCCTAAAAGTTCTACTTGGCACTAACACTTAGTAAAACATAAAACCACATCTAACCAGAGGCTGGATGAATATTTTATTACTAAACAGGAACAAAAAGCAAAGAACAAAAATAATATTGGGTTACCTCCCAAAAAGCGCTATCGTTTAACGCCCTTAGCTAGGCATAAAAATGCGAATGGATCTAGGTATTGCCATCATTGGCATGCAATCCATAAGTGGCTCTCATAATAGATTCATAAAGCAATTTAATTTTATTCCTAGGAAAGTGTTCCATGCCTTTCCTTAACGGAAATTGGAATCTAATGTTTCCTTCTTTCATTTCAATAATTGCACCAATCGTTCTCAGGAAAGGTCTACCAAGAACCCTGTTCAAGAATTCATCCGATTAACTAGTTAACTTGCTGGTTAATCCCTACTCGTAGGGTCACCGAGTAGCCGATTAACTTATTAATCACCCGAGTAATTGATTAAATGGCCGATTAACTTGCCGATTAGCCTATTAATCCCCTACCGGTCAGCTAACCGAGCAGCTACCAGTTAACGATTTTCTCAACAATGACCAAGAATAATAGGACATGTAGGATTGCAATCTATATCAAGAACAATGAAATCTACGGGCACATAATTCGTATTTGCAACAACAATAACATCATTAATCCTTCCCATAGGTTTCTTAATAGTGGAATCTGCAAGATGTAAATTTAAAGATCAATCATCAAATTCATGGAAACCTAACACATCACACAATGTTTTTGGAATCGTGCAAATACTAGCACCCAAATCACACAAAGCATAGCATTAATAATCCTTAATCTTAATCTTAATAGTAGGTTCCCACTCATCATAAAGTTTTCGTGGGATATAAACTTCTAATTCAAGCTTTTCTTCAAAAGATTGCATCATAGCATCAATGATATGTTTAGTAAAAGCTTTGTTTTGATTATAAGCATGAGGAGAATTTAACATGTATTGCAACAAGAAAATACAATCTATTAAAGAACAATTATCATAATTAAATTCCTTGAAATCCTAAAGAGTGGGTTCATTGCTACTTAAAGTCTTGACCTCTCCAATCCCACTTTTATCAATTTTTGCATCTAGATCTAAAAACTCTGAATCATTGGGATGCCTTTTTAACTAAAGTTGACTCATCTCGAGTCCCATCTTTATCAAGATTCATGTTGGAAAACAAAGATTTAATAGGAGTCACATGAATTACTTTTAGATCTTCATCATTATTGTCATGAAAACTAGAAGAACCCGCTTTTACAAACCAATCATTTTTAGCACGCATCTTAGCGGTTCTTTCTTTGCACTCGGCAATGGAAATTCTCATGGATTTGAGAGACTCGTTGATATCATGCTTAGGTGGAATAGATCTAAGTTTCAATGAATCAACATCAAGCGAAATTCTATCAACGTTCCTAGCCAAATCATTGATCTTGAGAAATTTTTCTTCAATCAAAGCATTGAAATTCTTTTGCAAACTCATAAACTCTTTAACACTATTCAAAAAATCAGAGGGCATCTTATTAAAATTTCCATAAGAATTGTTGTAGGAATTACCAAAATTATTAGAGGAATTACTAGGAAATGGCCTAGGATTAAAATTGCCTCTATACGCGTTGTTACCAAAATTGTTCCTACAAACAAAATTCACATCCATAGATTAATTATTATTCTAAATCAAGGTGGAAAAAGGAATATCATTAGGATCAGAAGAAACACTTTTATTAGAAAACAATTTCATAAGTTCATCCATCTTTCCACTCAAAATATTAATCTCTTCAATCGCATGAACTTTTTTACTAGTGGATCTTTCGGTGTGCCATTGAGAATAATTAACCATGATATTATCTAGGAGCTTAGTAGCTTCTCCTAAAGTGATTTCCATAAAAGTGCCTCCCGTGGTTGAATCTAGAAGATTTCTAGAAGCCAAATTCAATCTGTTATAAAATATTTGTATAATCATCCACAAACTCAAACAATGTGTAGGGCAATTACGTATCATCAATTTCATCCTCTCCCAAGATTGTGCAACATGCTCATGATCAAGTTGCCTAAAATTCATAATATTGTTGCTAAGGGAGATGATCTTAGCGGGAGGAAAATACTTGATGAAAGCATGTTTACACTTATTCCACAAATCAATACTATTTTTAGGAAAAGATGAAAACCAAGTTTTAGCATGATCTCTAAGCGAAAATGAAAATAGCTTCAATTTAACAATATCATAATCCACATCTTTCTTTGCATATCACACAAATCAACGAAACTGTTTAGATGGGATGCGGCATCTTCACTAGGAAGGCCAGAATATTGATCTTTCATAACAAGATTCAACAAAGCAGCATTAGTTCAGAAGATTTAGCATTAGTAGTGGGAGCAATCGGAGTGCTAATAAAATCATTGTTTTTGGTATTGGAAAAGTCTCAGAATTTGGTATTATCTTGAGCCATCGTGACAAAGCAAGCAATCCAACACACAAGCACACAAGAAGCAAGCGAAAAGAGACGAACGGAAGAGGGGCGAGGAAAATGACTAGGTTTTCAAAAATCGTTTTAGAAGTGGGGGAGAGGAAAATGAGAGGCGAATGGCGAATAATGTAATGCAAGGGAGAAGAGTCTATGATGGGTACTTGGTATGGCTTGACTTGACGTAGATCTCACGGGCAATGGCGCCGGAAATCCTTCTTACTATCTCTTGAGATTGCATTGGTTTTCCCTTGAAGAGGAAAGGGTGATGCAGCAAAGTAGCGTAAGTATTTGCCTCAGTTTTGAGAACCAAGGTACAAATCCAGTAGGAGACAATGCACTAGTCACCGAATACCTGCATAAACAATCAACAAGTTGCACCCAACAAGATAAAGGGGTTGTCAATTCCTTCATGGTCACTTGCAAAAGTGGGATCTGATAGAGATAGATAAACGGTAAAGTAAATATTTTTGGTATTTTTAGTTTATAGATTGGAAAGTAAAAGATTGTAAAATAGTAGATCGGAAACTAGCAAGAAGTAAAAGAGCTTCAATATAATGGAAAAGAGACCCATGGGCCATAGGTTTCACTAGTGGCTTCTCTCAATATAGCAAATATTATGGTGGGTGAAAATTTTACTGCCGAGCAATTGATAGAAAAGCACATAGTTATGAAGATATCTAAGGCAATGATCATGAACATAGGCATCACGTCCATGTCAAGTATACCGAAACGATTCTGCATCTACTACTATTACTCCACACATTGACCACTATCTAGCATGCATCTAGACTATTAAGTTCATAAAGAACGAAGTAATGCATTAAGTAAGGTGACATGATGTAGAGGAATTAACTCAAGCAATATGACAAAAAACCCATCTTTTTTATCCTCGATGGCAACAATACAATATGTGCCTTGCTGCCCCTACTGTCACTGGGAAAGGACACCGCAAGATTGAACCCAAAGCTATGCACTTCTCCCATTGCAGGAAAGATCAATCTAGTAGGCCAAACTAAAGCGATAATTCAAAGAGACTTGCAAAGATATCAAATCATGCATATAAGAATTCAAAGAAGAACCAAATAATATTCATAGATAATCTGATCATAAATCCACAATTCACCGGATCTCGGCAAACAGACCTCAAAAGAATATTACATCAAATAGATCACCAAGAACATCGAGGAGAACATGGTATTGAGAATCAAAGAGAGTGAAGAAGCCATCTAGCTACTAGCTATAGACCCGTAGGTCTGTGGTAAACTACTCACGCTCCATCGGAGAGGCAATGGTGTTGATGAAGAAGCCCTCCGTGATCGAATCCCCCTCCGGCAGGACACCAGAAAAAGCCCCTAGATGGGATCTCATGGGTACAGAAGGTTGCAGCGGTGGGAAAGTGGTTTCGTGGCTCTCCTGGATGTTTTTAGGGTGTAAGAGTATATATAGGCGAAGGAACTATGTCAGGGGAGCTACGAGGGGCCCACGAGGTAGGGGGCGCGCCCTACCCCTCGGGCGCGCCCTCCTGCCTTGTGGCCGCCTTGTTGCCTCTTCGACTTGATCTCCAAGTCTTTTGTATCCTTTCGATCCAAGAAAGATCATCATGAAGGTTTCATTCTGTTTGGACTCCGTTTGATATTCCTTTTCTGCGAAACTCTAAAATAGGCAAAAAATAGAAACTGGCACTGGGCCCTCGGTTAAATAGGTTAGTCCCCAAAATAATATAAAATAGCATATAAATGCCTATGAAACAACGAAAACAGATAATATAATAGCATGAAACAATCAAAAATTATAGATACGTTGGAGACGTATCAGGGACTACCAGGAAGGGGTTGTCACGACGCCCCATGTGGTCCTCGGGGAGCATCCCCCACTCATCGAAGCGCGGCATCTTCTTGGCAAAGGCTTCCCCATTCGGGTAGTTGTACAAGGGGAACCCTCCTGAAGGAAGCGCGGGGGGTTCTCCACCAGTCAGGAGGCGGAGCACCCCACGCAGCATGCTGGAAGGGAGAGAAGGCACTTGAAGCCTCATGGCATCCTCAGGACCACTGAAGGCCCACATTTGGTTGGAGTGGCGCTGAAGTGGAGCAATGAGCCGCCGGACGAACTTCCTCACCACCATCGCCATTGTCAGACCCACCTTCCTCAGGTTGGCCAGCCTGGTCATGACTCACGCAACCTGCGGGTCGATGAGCTCCATGTGCTCCCAACCGGAGCTCGGCTCTACGGGGGCCGCCTGGATTAGGAGCAAGGGGTTGTACACGGCAGCGTTGACGTACACCCATTGCTTCCCGATTCCCTCCATATCTGGGCGGAGCGTGATGTCGATACCAGAGCCCACGGTCGCCTCCGCCGCCTGAAGCAACACGCACCCCGAGCGCTACCCGCCAGCGGCCATCTGAAGAGAGAAGAAGTGGTAGAGTAGAGCCATGGACGGGGCGACGCCCACGAATGCCTCACACAAGAACGCGAAGGCGGAGAGGAGGACAATGGAACCAGGGTCAAGATACAGCGCGTGGATTTGGTAATGCATAAGCACGGCATTGAAGAAATCCAAAAACGGTGGCAGCAGGCCCAAGAAGATGGCATGAAGATGAAGAGGGATGTTGGTGGCCTCCAGGTCGGCTAAAGGCCGGGAGGCAGGCCAGATCTTCGTCGCCTTCCACTCGTTGGAGTCGGCGGCAATCGCATGCTGGACCTTATCCAGCCCATCACGGTTGATCACCATGGACCGGCCTAGCGCGGGCTACGGCCCCGTCGGGGGCTCCGCCACCACTGGGGTCTTGCCCCTCTTCTTCTTGGGAGCCATGGTGGCAGGGAAGATCGAAGTAGGCGCGGGATCCGGCGAAGAAGGCGCAAGCTCGCAGAAGGAGGGGTAGCAGAAGGCAAGCGTGGCGGGGCAATGATGGCTCTATGACATGCCCCAGGCTTTTTGTCAGCTTGGGCTGTTTCCGAGGCGACATGGGGGAGTGGAGGCGTCCATGCCTCGTTGACCGCCACGCGTCAATCCTGGCCCACAGGCCATTTGGGGCCCGCGGCGCTTCGCTCTTGCCCCTTGGCTTCGCCTCAAAGCCAGCCCGAGCACGCCTTGGGCCCGGGGGCTACTGTCGGCATTCTGGGTTCGTGGCTACCCAGACTTGCCTTCCCGCGGCCCAGCGTGTGGGCCCGTTGACGGCCTGGTATGACCCAACTGCAAGACCCTCCAAGACAAGACTCTCGCAGGGGCACCCAGCCTCGCGACGAGGGCAACGTCAGGACCTCCAAAGGGGCGTCCTCTCGAGGTTGCCTCCCGAGGAGCGGAGAATTCTATGCAGGTACCCGGCCTCATGAGGCTGCAATGACATGAGCATGTAGAGGAGGTAGTTTCCCTTTTAGTGCTAAGGAATCAAGGACATACACGGGTTCCCAAGGAATCCCCAAAGATTTCCATTTCGGTGCAACGAGACCAAGACCATGATCTCGTCAGGACGAATGTCACCATCGACCACACCACAGCATCACGACCAGAAGCTTTGAAGGCGAAGACTACCTTTCATCAGGTTTGGATCTACTTCTTGTCCCCTTTTGAATTGGTTGTTGTGGGATCCCTTTCCGCCTAAGTTTTGAGGGAAGAGGACCAAGGCCACTATAAATATAGGTTAGCCACCACTGTAGAAGGGGATTGGATCCATTCCACCCTCACCTCTTGAGCCCTCGCAAGGTCGCTCAACCACTGTACTAGTTCATCCCAAAACCTCATCGTGAGGCCAATCCACCACAAAACAGGAGTAGGATTTTACACCGCAAGGTGGCCCGAACCTAGGTAAACTATTGTGTTCATCTCCTTCCCGGCGCACGTGAACTCGACGTAGCTAGGCCGTGGGGTTGCGAGCTCGAGGCTTGAGTTGGCTAAGATATTCGCACACACCCCAGAGTTCGAACCTTCTTGGGTCTACAGAGCCCAGAATCTGACAACGCATGACACGTCTCCATCGTATCTACTTTTCCTAACACTTTTGCTCTTGTTTTGGACTCGAATTTGCATGATTTGAATGAAACTAACCCAGACTAATGTTGTTTTCAAAAGAACAACCATGGTGTTGTTTTGTGCGGAAATAAAAGTTCTCGGAATTGGACGAAACTTTTTGGAGATTTATGTTGGAATATATAAAAAAACTGGAACCAAGACCCACTGGAGGGGGTCCCAGCTGCCCACTAGGCAGTAGGGCGCGCCACCCCCCTCTAGCGCCCTTGTGGGTAGTGGGGCCCACGAGGCTCCTCTGACCCTAATTCCAACTCTATAAAATCCTATTTTTGGAGAGAAAAATCAGGGAGGAAGTTTCATCGCGTTTTATGATACGGAGCCGTCGCCACCTACTGTTCTTCATCGGGAGGCCAGATCTGGAGCCGGTTCGGGGCTCTAGAGTGGGGGATCTTTGATCTTCATCATCAACAACCATCCTCCATCACCAATTTCATGATGCTAACCACTGGGAGTGAGTAATTCCTTCGTAGGCTTGCTGGACGGTGGTGGGTTGGATGAGACTCATCATGTAATCGAGTTAGTTTGGTTAGGGCTTGATCCCTAGTGTCCACTATGTTCTGACATTGATGTTGCTATGACTTTGCTATGCTTAATGCTTGTCACTAGGGCCCGAGTGCCATGATTTCAGATCTGAATTGTTTATGTTTTCACCATCACATCCATCTTCGTGATCCAATCTTGCATGTTATATGCACCTATTACATGTTATGATCCATAAACCCGAAGGTGACAATAATTGGGATACTTTCCAGTGATGACCGTAGTTTGAGGAGTTCATGTATTCACTATGTGTTACTGCTTTGTTCTAGTTCACTATTAAAAGGAGGCCTTAATATCCCTTAGTTTCCTTATGGACCCCGCTGCCACAGGAGGGTAGGACAAAAGATGCCATGCAAGTTCTTTTCCATAAGCACGTATGACTATTTACGGAATAGATGCCTACATTATATTTATGAACTGGAGCTAGTTCTGTGTCGCCCTAGATTATGACTGTTACATGATGAATATCATCCAACATTATCACCAATCCAATGCCTATGAGCTTTTCACATATTGATCTTTGCTGTGTTACTATTGCTACTAGTAGAATGCCTGTGTGTTGCCACGGGCTTCTGAAATAGTCATAGATAGAGACAGTATAACACAATCCCAATTGCATAATAATTGAAGTCCACTTAACTTCTAATATAAAGTGGTAACAAAATAGCACTTTAACAATGTATACATATAAAGTGATGATCCAACTAAAAATCTATTACAAATTATTGAGATCTACTTGATGCACTTAAGAAATTGTCTCACAATATCAGGCAAGTTCTTTAGCTTCATTCGCAGGATGTTTGAGCAAGTATAATAAAAATTGGTTCCTCAACTCATACCCATCCTGCAAAAGCAATATATGTAGTTAGCACGAATATTTCACGCGGAAGGTTTAAAAACATGTGTAACGCACAATAATCACCGCACAAACAGGCTTCGCCAGGTCTTTACCGTTCCACAATAGCATAAAATGGAAGACAAAATAGCCTGACAAATCCCTGCAATTTCCTAAATTGTTATTGTATTATATATGGTGATAACAACAATAAATGTTTTTATTGTAAAATTATTACCCATCCACGCTTATTGGGATACCATTAGGAAATAAACATTGCCATTTTGATATATCAGAATTCCATCCAAGTTTCTTTATTTTGAGTGCTTCTTTGAATTCCCTTGCAAAACTTTTAAATTTCAGTAAGTGCCTCAGAATATTCATCTCCAACGAGATTGCTATATGAATAGGGTCCAGAATAGATACATGACGTGTCTATTTGTCGATGACGTACAAAATGTATTAACTGATGGATTCATATGGAAGACCAGTCCAATGCCTACGAGCTTTTCACATATTGATATTTGTTGCACTACTATTTCTATTGCTACTATTACAACTGCTACAAAATTGTTACTGCTGTTACCGTTGCTATCGTTACTTCTACTATCAAACTATCATATTACTGTGCTACTGTTCACCTTGCTTTAGGTATTTAATCTCTAGGTGTGGTCGAATTGACAAATCAACTACTAATACTTACAAATATACTTTGGCTCCCCTTGTGTCGAATCAATAAATTTGGGTTGAATACTCTACCCTCGAAAACTATTACGATCCCCTATACTTGTGGGTTATCAAGTCCTTTTTCTGGCGCCGTTGCCGGGGAGCATAGCTATATTGGTTGAGTCACTTGGGATTTTTATCTATTTATCACTATGAAGAATCTCAAAGATACCAGAACCAAGATCGTTCCCTCTAAGACAATGGGAGGTAAGGAATTTCCATCACACACTGCACTTGATTCACCTTCTATTTTAAGTAAGCTTGCAACACCACCACATGCTATTAATCCTGATATGTTGCAAGTTATTGAGAATTCCACTTCTTCTATGAATGATGCTTATATATGATGATGCTAGTACTTTCCCTGATGATAATGTGCCACTAGGTGAATATCTTGATGAACAACTTGCTAGAGCTAAAGATACCAAGAATGCTGAAACTGATGAAATTACTGAAACTGATGAAGTCTTTGAAATTGAGAATTATGAAACACCCATTAGATCTAGCTCTCCTAGATATGAATTGCCTGATATACCTGAGGGTTATGTTATGGGTGGAGAGGTAGCTAGAGACTTTCTTTCTTGTAAGCATAGAGATCATCTTAAGAAATTACTAGTCAAGTTGAAAGGAAAAACTTTGAATGCTAGAATAAATGTTGTCCTAAGTTTGCTACTTCACCTATCTTTGTTAGAGATGAGGATTATGAATTCTCTGTCAACCCAGAGTTAATTACTTTGGTTGAATATGATCCTTTCCATGGCTATGAAACTGAAACTGTTGTGGAACATTTTACTAAATTAAATGATATAGACACCCTATTTGCTCATGATGAGAAAATTCACTACTACTATATTCTTAAGTTATTCCTGTTCTCATTAAAGGGTGATGCTAAGATATGGTACAATACTCTTTCTCCTGGTTGTGTGTGTAGTCCCCAGGATATGATTTATTACTTCTCTGAAAAATATTTTCCTGCTCATAAGGAACAAGTTGCCTTACAGGAAATATTTAACTTTGTGCATATTGAAGAAGAAAGTCTCCCACAAGCTTAGGGGAGGCTTCTCCAATTACTTAATGCTTTGCCTGATCATCCTCTCAAGAAAAATGAAATACTTGATATCTTTGATAATGGACTAACTGATGATTCTAGGGATTTGCTAGATAGTTGTGCTGATTGTGTTTTCAGGGAACGAATTGTTGAACCAGCTGAGGAGTTATTGAATAATATATTAAAGAACTATGATGATTGGACACTTCCTGAACCAGCGCCTAAACCCACTCCAAAGAAAAGGGGTATTTTATTTCTCAATCCTGAAGATATGCAAGAGGAAAAGAAATGTATGTAGGAAAAAGGTATTAAAGCTGAAGAAGTTAAGAATTTACCACCTACTGAAGAAATACATGGTCTTGACACACCACCAGAGGTGGTGGAGGTAAATTCTCTTTTGAAGTTTGATGAAGGTAATATCCCTTACAATAAACATCCTAGTCAGTGCTTATATGAATTTGATAATTATATCATGAAGCAAGATCACTTCAATGGCTATGTTATGAAACAATTAAAACAAAACTCTAATATGATTGCTCGCTTGAGTGACGTGTTTTTTAGGATCACTAATGGTATTAGAGGTGTAGAAAAACATGCCCCTATGGTCCAAACTCAGTTAGAAAAAGTTGCTAAATCTCAAAGGGAATTTCTTAGTGAAATGAATAATAATATGAATGATTATGTTGTTAGGGTAGCAACTAGAGGAGGTAAAATGACTCAGGAACCACTTTATCCTGAAAGGCACCCTATAAGAATTGAACAAGACTCTCAAAGAATTAATACTGATGCACCTAGTCCTTCTAGTAAGAAAAAGAAGAAGAAAAATGATAGGACCTTGCATACTTCTAGTGAACCAGAAGTAGAAAAAACTTCTGAAGATAACAATGATGTTTCTATTTTTGATGCTGAAACTCAATCTGGTAATGAACATCCATGTAGTGATAAGTAAAATGATAATGATGATGTTCCTGAAGATGCTCAACCTGACAATCATAAAGAACCAGATAATGATGTTGAGTTAGAACCTGCTATTGATCTTGATAACCCACCTCCTAAAAATAAACGATATGATAAGAGAGACTTTGTTGCTAGAAAACATGGTAAAGAAAGAGAACGATGGGTTCAAAAACCCATGCCCTTTCCACCCAAACCATCTAAGAGAAAAGATGATGAAGAATTTGAATGCTTTGCTGAAATGCTTAGGCCAGTCTTTTTGCGTACTCGTTTGACTGATATTTTCAAGATGGCCCCTTATGCTAAATACATGAAAGAGATTGTCACTAATAAAAGAAAAATACTTGAAGCTGGAATCTCCACCATGCTTGCTAATTATTATTTTAAGGATGGAGTACCTAAAAAATTAGCAGATACATGAATACCAACTATACCATGTTCCATCAAAACAAATTATGTTAAAACTGCTTTATGTGATTTGGGAGCTGGTGTTAGTGTTATGCCTTTCTCTTTATACAAAAGACTTGATTTGAATAAACTCACACATACTGAAATATCATTGCAAATGGCTAACAAACCAACTGCCATACCTATCGGTATTTTTTAGGATGTGTCCCTTGTTGTTGCAAATGTTACTATCTTAATAGACTTTGTTATACTTGAGATGCCCGAGGACGACAACATGTCAATCATCCTTGGTAGACCCTTTTTGAACACTGCAAGGGCTATTATTTATTACAATAAAAGCAAAGTCACTTTTCATATCAATGGTAATGAACATACGGTGCACTTTCTGAAAAAACAATTCCAAGTGAATGGTATTAATGTTATTGAAAAATCTCTGAGAATTACTATTGGCATATTTCTACTCCCCCTCACTTATCCTTTAGCCCATATCATCACATATCTCTAGAAAAAAATCACTCTAGTTCTCTCTCACGTGTTCTTGCTCTCAAACCCACGGATTTCGATCTCTTTGCTCGAAGCTCCATTTCCGGAATTGTTTTAGGGGATTGCTACTTGGTATGTGACTCCTCCATTGCTCCAATTAGTTTTGTTCTAGTGGTTTATATTCTGAGTAATTAGCTACTCTTGGTGCTACTGTCAATGAGTTTGCATGTTGGATTCTTTGAGTTCCAAGTAGTTTGAATGCTTTATATAGCCCCTAGACATCCATATGAGTAGTTGCTATCAATCTTGTGGAGTTTTGCTAACAAAATCTTGTGTCCAAAATTTTTCAGAAATTGTTCGCCAATAAAAATGCACCTCTTTTGGAGTTCTTAGAGGAGGATGTCCTTAGAGGCATCATCGAGTGGGAGCTCGATACAACAGTCTTATGTTGAGCTGAGTGCAAGCTCAATGCGGGATGTCGATACCAAATCGTACCTATGGCCATGCAATGAGTTCATGCTAGGTGCAGGTATCAAGGAAGAATTTGAGCAGTATGTTCACAACACCGAGCTCACTCCCTTCATCATAGATAAGTGCACTCAGTATCTCAACCTCACATGGATGTTCACTAAGAAATTAAAATATCATTCTTGTGATTCTAGAGTTTCATTTAGCCTTTATGATTATGCCTTCACCATGCCTCTAGAAGAGTTATGTGTTGCTTGCATATTGGGGTTCACTTGATGAACCACCAATATCTAAGTATGGTCGTTTTTACACTACTAGGGAAAAGCTTATACATAGAATCTTAGCAGTAGCGCGGGACAAGAAGGGGTGCTACTGATACGTATTAGTAGTGCCGGCTCCCGACAAGCGCTACTGCTAGCGCCTTAGCAGTAGCGCGGCTCAGCAGGGCCACACTACTACTAAAATTCCCCAACCGTTCCCACCTTGCTAGGTTTAGAATTATTGCACCCTAACTAACCGCGTACTGCTAATGTGATCGTAGTAGCGCGCTTTTTTTGCAGGTCGCTACTGCTAATTTTGAACATGGCCACATGGCGGGCCCCACGTAGTAGTAGCGCCTGTCCCAGAAGCGCGCTACTGCTATCTAATTAGAATCAGCAAATTTTAGATCCGCTACTACTAAAACAAAGCCATAGCACCTTCTACCTCCCCCTCCCCTCTCCCCTATCCTCTCTTCCTTCACTTTCCCCTAGCTCCCACCTCCTCTCTCTTCTTCCTCACTACTTCTCCACCCCCATTACTCTCCTTCTTCTACCTATATTTCTCTCTCTTTATTACTCCTAGCTAACTACACCACCTCCATTAATGCATCTCCTTTCTATTTTTCCTCCCCCTCCACTAGTTGAACTTGTCTCCTCCCAAACTAGCTAGCTAGGTAGATCTAGCATATAGTGAAGTGACCTATGTACCTCCCTAACTAGATCTAGCCTTGTCAAGAAGAGCTTAGTCCACTTTTGATCATTCCATAGGTTGATGACCCACAAGTATATGGGATCAATTGTAGCCTTTCCGATAAGTCAGAGTGTCGAACCCAACAAGGAGCAGAAGGAAATGACAAGTGGTTTTCAGCAAGGTAATGTATGCAAGTGCTAAAATTATAAGTAACAGAGTAGTTTGATAGCAAGATAATTTGTAACGAGCAAGTAACGGTAGTAGTAATAAAAGTGCAGCATGGTAGCCCAACCCTTTTGAGGCAAAGGACAGGCCAAAACGGTCTCTTATGATAAGCAAAGTGTTCTTGAGGGTAGGCGGGGATTTCGTCTAGTCACTTTGATAATTTGGTATGTGGGTGGACCAGTGCTTAGGTATTGTTCATACTTGAACAAACCTCCTACTTATGATTAACCCCCTCGCAAGCATCCGCAACTACGAGAAAAGTATTAAGAATAAATTCTAACCATAGCATTAAACTAGTGGATCCAATCGGTCCCTTCCAGAATAGCGCAAAACTAGGGTTTAAGCTTCTGTCACTCTCGCAACCCATCATCTAATAACTACTCCACAATGCATTCCCTAAGGCCCAAATATGGTCAAGTGTCATTTAGTCGACGTTCACATGACACCACTAAGGGAATCACAACATACATATCATCAAAATATCGAACACATATCAAGTTCACATGATTACTTGCAACATGATTTCTCCCGTGACCGCAAGAACAAAAGTAACTACTCATAAATGATAATCATGCTCAAGATCAGAGGGATATTAAATATAATAATGGATCTGAACATATAATCTTCCACTAAATAAACCATATAGTAATAAACTACAAGATGTAATCAACACTACTAGTCACCCACAAGCACCAATCTATAGTTCTGGTTCAAAGATTGAACACAAGAAATGAACTAGGGTTTGAGAGGAGTTGGTGATGTTGAAGATGTTGATGGAGATAACCCTCCCCAAGATGGGAGAGTTGTTGGTGATGATGATGACGATGATTTCCCCCTCCGGGAGGGATGTTCCTCCGGCGGAATCGCTCCGCCAGAGGGCAAAAGTGCTCCTTCCCAGGTTCCGCCTCGAGACGGCGGCGCTTCGTCCCGAAAGTCCTCTCCTTATTTTTTCTAGGTCAAAATCACTTGTGTTGGAAATATGCCCTAGAGGCGATAATAAAATGGTTATTATTATATTTCCTTGTTCCTGATAATTGTCAATTGTTCATGCTATAATTGTATTAACTTGAAACCGTAGTACATGCATGAATACATAGACCACAACATGTCCCTAGTAAGCCTCTAGTTGACTAGCTCATTGATCAATAGATGGTTATGGTTTCCTGACCATGGACATTGGATGTCATTGATAACGGGATCACATCATTAGGAGAATGATGTGATGGAAAAGACCCAATCCTAAGCATAGCACAAGATCATGTAGTTCATTTGCTAAGAGCTTTTCTAATGTCAAGTATCATTTCCTTAGACCATGAGATTGTGCAACTCCAGGATACCGTAGGAATGCTTTGGGTGTACCAAACGTCACAACATAACTGGATGGCTATAATGGTGCACTACAGGTATCTCCGAAAGTGTCTATTAGGTTGGCACGAATCGAGACTAGGATTTGTCACTCTGTATGATAGAAAGGTATCTCTGGGCCCACTTGGTAATGCATCATCATAATGAGCTCAATGTGACTAAGGAGTTAGTCATGGGATCATGCGTTACAGAACGCATTAAGAGACTTGTCGGTAACGAGATTGAACGAGGTATGGGGATACCGATGATCGAATCTCGGGCAAGTAACATACCGATGGAGAAAGGGGATTCACTATGGGATTGATTAAATCCCGGACATCGTGGTTCATCCGATGAGATCATCATTGAACATGTGGGAGCCAACATGGGTATCCAGATCCCGCTGTTGGTTATTGGCCGGAGAACATCTCGGTCATGTCTGCATGGTTCCTGAACCCGTAGGGTCTACACACTTAAGGTTCAGTGATGCTAGAGTTGTTATGGGAAATTGTATGTAGTTACCAAAGGTTGTCTGGAGTCTCGGATGATATTCTGGACGTCACGATAAGTTCCAGCATGGTCCAGAGGTGAAGATTTATATATGGGAAGTCCAGTTTCAGCCACCGGAATGGTTTCTGGGGTTATCGGTATTGTACCGGGACCACCGAAAGGTGTCCGGGGTCTACACACCTAAGGTTCGGTGACGCTAGAGTTGTTATGGGAAATTGTATGTGGTTACCAAAGGTTGTCTGGAGTCACGAATGAGATCCCGGACGTCATGTGGAGTTCCAGAATGGTCCAGAGGTGAAAGATTTATATATGGGAATTCCAGTTTCAGCCGTCGGAATGGTTTCGGGGGTTATCGGTATTGTACCGGGACCACCGAAAGGTGTCCGGGGGTCCACCGGGTGGGGCCACCTGCCCCGGGGGACGTAATGGGCTGAATATGGGAGGGAACCAGCCCCCTAGTGGGCTGGTGCGCCCCCAAGGGCCCAAAGATCCTAGGGTTTGGAAACCCAAGGGGAGGGGGCGCCTCGACCTTGCTTGGGGGGCAAGTTTCCCCCTCCTGGCCGCCGTCCCCCTCTAGATGGGATCTAGAGGGTCCACCCCCTCTCCCCTTCACCATATAAATAGAGGGAGGGTGGGAGGGCAGCAGCACCCCTTCCCCTGGCGCAACCCCTCCCTCCTCCAACACCTCCTCCTCCTCCGTTGTGCTTGGCGAAGCCCTAGAGGAGAACCACAAGCTCCACCACCACGCCGTTGTGCTGCCAGAGCTCTCCCTCAACTTCTCCTCTCTCCTTGATGGATCAAGAAGGAGGAGACATCCCCGGGCTGTAGGTGTGTTGAACACGGAGGTGCCGTCCGTTCGGTGCTAGATCGGATCTTCCGCGATTTGAATCGCCGCGAGTATGACTCCATCAACCGCGTTCTTGTAACGCTTCCATTTAGCGATCTTCAAGGGTATGAAGATGCACTCCCTCTCTCTCTCTCTCTCTCTCTCTCTCTCGTTGCAAGCATCTCCTAGATTGATCTTGGTGACGCGTAGGAAAATTTTGAATTATTGCTACGTTCCCCAACAGTGGCATCATGAGCTAGGTCTATGCGTTGATTTTATGCACGAGTAGAACACAAGTAGTTGTGGACGATGATTTGTTCAATTTTTTTACTGTTACTAGTCTTATCTTGATTCGGCGGCATTGTGGGATGAAGCGGCCCGGACCGACCTTACACGTACGCTTATGTGAGACAGGTTCCACTGACTGACATGCACTTGATGCATAAGGTGGCTAGCGGGTGTCTGTCTCTCCCACTTTAGTCGAATCGGATTCAATGAAAATGGTCCGTATGAAGGGTAAATAGCAATTGGCATATCACCATTGTGGCTTTTGTGTAGGTAAGAAACGTTCTTGCTAGAAACCCATAGCAGCCACATAAAACATGCAACAACAATTAGAGGACATCTAACTTGTTTTTGCAGGGTATGCTATGTGATGTGATATGGCCAAAATAATGTGATGAACGATATATGTGATGTATGAGATTGATCATGTTCTTGTAATAGGAATCATGACTTGCATGTCGATGAGTATGACAACCGGCAGGAGCCATAGGAGTTGTCTTAATTTATTTTATGACCTGCATGTCAATGAAAACGCCATGTAATTACTTTACTTTATTGCTAACCGTTAGCCATAGTAGTAGAAGTAATAGTTGGCGAGACAACTTCATGAACACACGGTGATGGAGATCATGATGATGGAGATCATGGTGTCATGCCGGTGACGATGGTGATCATGCCGCGCTTCGAAGATGGAGATCAAAGGCGCAAAATGATATTGGCCATATCATGTTTATGATTTGCATGTGATGTTTGTCATGTTTACATCTTATTTGCTTAGAACGATGGTAGCATAAATAAGATGATCCCTCACTAAAATTTCAAGAAAGTGTTCCCCCTAAATGTGCACCGTTGCGAAGGTTTGTTGTTTCGAAGCACCATGTGATGATTGGGTGTGATAGATTCTAACGTTCACATGCAATGGGTGTAAGCCAGATTTACACATGCAAAACACTTAGGTTGACTTGATGAGCCTAGCATGTACAGACATGGCCTCGAAACATGAGAGACTGAAAGGTCGAACATGAGTCGTATGGTAGATGCGATCAACATGGAGATGTTCACCGTTGATGACTAGTCCGTCTCACGTGATGATCAGACACGGCCTAGTCGATTCGGATCATGTATCCCTTAGATAACTAGAGGGATGTCTATCTGAGTGGGAGTTCATTAAATAATTTGGTTAGATGAACTTAATTATCATGAACATAGTCAAAAAGTCTTTGCAAATTATGTCGTACCTTACCCTTTACTTCTACTGTTTAAGATATGTTCCTAGAGAAAATTTAGTTGAAAGTTGACAGTAGCAATTATGCGGACTGGGTCCGTATACTAAGGATTGTCCTCATTGCTGCACAGAAGGATTATATCCTTAATGCACTGCTCGGTGTGCGGAACCTCGAACGTCGTCTGTGGTTGTTGCGAACATCTGACATACACATTTTGATGACTACGTGATAGTTCAGTGCATAATGCTAAACGGTTTAGAATTGAGGTGCCAAAGACGTTTTTGAAACGTCGCAGAACATATGAGATGTTCCAAGGACTGAAATTGGGATTTCAGGCTCGTGCCCATGTCAAGAGGTATGAGACCTTCGACAAGTTTCTTAGCCAGCAAACTAAGGGAGAAAAGCTCAATCGTTGAGCATGTGCTTAGATTGTCCGAGTACCACAATCGCGTCAATCGAGTGGGAGTTAATCTTCCAGATGAGATAGTGATGGTTCTCCAAAGTCACTGCCACCAAGCTACTAGAGCTTTGTGATGAACTATAACATATTAGGGATAGATATGATGACCCTTGAGATGTCCGCAATGTTTGACACCGCGAAAGTAGAAATCAAGTAGGAGCATCAATTGTTGATGGTTAGTAAAACCACTAGTTTCAAGAAGGGTAAGGGCAAGAAGGGATACTTCATGAAACGGCAAATCAGTTGTTGCTCTAGTGAAGAAACCCAAGAATGAACCCAAGCCCGAGACTAAGTGCTTCTGTAATGAGGGGAACGGTCACTGAAGTAGAACTACCCTAGATACTTGGTTGATGAGAAGGCTAGCAAGGTCGACAGAAGTATATTGGATATACATTATATTAATGTGTACTTTACTAGTACTCCTAGTAGCACCAGGGTATTAGATACTGTTTCGGTTGCTAAGTGTTAGTAACTCGAAATAAAAAGCTACGGAATAAACAGAGACTAGCTAAAGGTGAGATGACGATATGTGTTGGAAGTGTTTCCAAGGTTGATGTGATCAAACATCGCACACTCCCTCTACCATCGAGATTGGTGTTAAACCTAAATAATTGTTATTTGGTGTTTGCGTTGAGCATAGACATGATTGGAATATGTTTATCGCAATACGGTTATTCATTTAAGGAGAATAGTGGTTAGTCTGTTTATTTGAATAATACCTTCAATGGTCTTGCACCTAAAATGAATGGTTTATTGAATCTCGATCATAGTGATACACATGTTCATGCCAAAATATATAAGATAGTAATAATAGTACCACCTACTTGTGGCACTGCCATTTGACTCATATTAGTGTAAAACACGTGATGAAGCTCCATGTTGATGGATCTTTGGACTCACTCATTTTTGAGAAGTTTGAGACATGTGAACCATGTCTATCGGTATATATGCATGAAGAAACTCAATGTAGATGGGTCATTTGGACTCACTTGATTTTGAATCACTTGAGACATGCAAATCGTACCACATGGGAAAGATGACTGAAAGGCCTCGTTTTCAGTGAGATGGAACAAGAAAGCAACTTGTTGGAAGTAATACATTTTTATGTTTGCAGTCCAATGAGTGTTGAGGCACGTAATGGATATTGTTATGCTCTTACTTCACAGATGATTTGAGTAGATGCTAAGTATATTTACTTGATGAAACACAAGCCTGAATTATTGAAAGGTTCAAGTAATTTCAAAGTGAAGTTGAAGATCTTCGTGACAAGAGGATAAAATGTCTATGATATGATCATAGAGATGAATATCCGAGTTGCGAGTTTGGTACACAATTAAGACATTGTGGAAATCGTTTCACAACTAATACTGTCTAGAACACCATGGTGTGATGGTGTGTCCGAACATCATAGCTGCACCCTATTGGATATGGTGCATACCATGATGTCTCTTATCGAATTACCACTATCATTTATGGGTTAGGCATTAGAGACAACCGCATTCACTTTAAATAGGGCACCACATAATTCCGTTGAGATGACACTGTATGAACTATGGTATAGAGAAACCTAAGCTATCATTTCTTAAAAGTTTGGGGCTGCGACGCTTATGTGAAAAAGTTTTAGCCTGATGAGTTCGAACCCAAAGCGGATAAATGCATCTTCATAGGACACCCAAAACAGTTGGGTGTACCTCCTATTTCAGATCCAGAAGCAAAAGTGATTGTTTCTGGAAACATGTCCTTTCTAGAGGAAAAGTTTCTCTCGAAAGAATTGAGTGGGAGGATGGTGGAGATTTGATGAGGTTATTGAACCGTCACTTCAAATAGTGTGTAGCAGTGCACAAAAAGTTGTTCCTGTGGAGCCTACACCAATTGAAGTGGAAGCCGATGATAGTAATCATGAAACTTCGGATCAAGTCACTACCAAACCTCGTAGGTCGACAAGGATGTGTACTACTTCAGTGTGGTACGTAGTCATGTCTTGGAGGTCATGTTGCTAGACAACAATGAACCTACGAGCTATGGAGAAACGATGGTGGGACCGGATTCCAACGAATGGCTTGAGGCCATAAAATCCGAGAGAGCATCCATGTATGAAAACAAAGTGTAGACTTTGGAAGAACTAATTAATGGTCATAAGGCTGTTGGGTATAGATGGATTTTTAAAAGGAACACAAACAATGATGGTAAGTGTCACCATTAAGAAAGCTCGACTTGTCGCTAATATGTTTTCCGACAAGTTCAAGGAGTTGACTACGATGAGACTTTCTCACTCATAGCGATGCTAAGAGTCTGTTGGAATTAAATTAGCAGTTACTGCATTATTTATGAAATCTTGCAGATAGGATGTCCAAACATTGTTTCCTCGATGATTTTCTTGAGGAAAGGTTGTATGTGATACAACCAGAAGGTTTTGTCAATCCTAAAAGATGCTAACGAGTATGCAAAGCTCCAGCAATCCCTCTAAGGATTGGAGTAAGCATCTCGGAGTTGGAATATACGCTTTGATGAGATGATCAAAGATTTGGGGTTTATACAAAGTTTATGAGAAACTTGTATTTCCAAAGAAGTGAGTGGGAGCACTATAGAATTTCTGATGAGTATATGTTGTTGACATATTGTTGATCGGAAATTATGTAGAATTTCTGGAAAGCATATAGGGTTAATTGAAAAGTGTTTTTCAGTGGAAAACCTGGATTAAGCTACTTGAATATTGAGCATCAAGATCTATAAGGATAGATCAAAATCGCATGATAGTACTCTCAAATGAATACGTACCGTGACAAGATTTTGAAGGACTTCAAAATAGATCAGCAAAGAATGAGTTCTTGGATGTGTTATAAGGTGTGAGTATTGAGTAAGACTCAAGACCTGACCACGGCAGAGGAGAGAGAAAGGACGAAGGTCGCCCCCAATGCTCTATAGTATGATGAGCTGTGTACCGCACCTGAAGTGTGCCTCGCCATGAGTCAGTCAAGGGGTACAAGAGTGATCTAGGAATGAATCACTGGACAACGGTCAAAGTTATCCTTAGTGGACTAAGGAATTTTTCTCGATTATAGAGGTGGTAAAAGAGTTCATCGTAAAGGGTTACGTCAATGCAAACTTTGACACTAATCTGGATGACTCTGAGTAGTAAACCGGATTCGTATAGTAGAACAGTTAATTGGAATAGTTCCAAATAGCGCGTGGTAGCTGCATCTACAAGATGATGTAGAGATTTGTAAACCACACACGAATCTGAAAGGTTCAGAACCGTTGACTAATAACCTCTCTCACAAGCAAGATATGATCAAACCCCATGGGTGTTGGATTCATTACAATCACATAGTGACTTGAACTAGATTATTGACTCTAGTGCAAGTGGGAGGATGTTGGAAATATGCCCTAGAGGCAATAATAAAATGGTTATTATTATATTCCTTGTTCATGATAATTGTCTATTGTTCATGCTATAATTGTATTAACTGGAAACCGTAATACATGTGTGAATACGTAGACCACAACATGTCCCTCTTAAGCCTCTAGTTGACTAGCTCGTTGATCAATAGATGGTTATGGTTTCCTGACCATGGACATTGGATGTCATTGATAATGGGATCATATCATTAGGAGAATGATGTGATGGACAAGACCCAATCCTAAGCATAGCACAAGATCGTGTAGTTCGTTTGCTAAGAGCTTTTCTAATGTCAAGTATCATTTCCTTAGACCATGAGATTTTGCAACTCCCGGATACTGTAGGAAAGCTTTGGGTGTACCAAATGTCACAACATAACTGGGTGGATATAAAGGTGCACTACAGGTATCTCTGAAAGTGTCTGATGGGTAGGCACGAATCGAGACTGGGATTTGTCACACCGTATGACGGAGAGGTATCTCTAGGCCCACTAGATAATGCATCAACATACTGAGCTCAATGTGACTAAGGACTTAGTCACGGGATCATGCACTACGGAACGAGTAAAGAGACTTGCTGGTAATGATATTGAACGAGGTATGGGGATACCGATGATCGAATCTCGGGCAAGTAACATACCGATGGACAAAGGGGATTGTATACGAGATTGATTGAATCCCCGGCATCGTGGTTCATCCGATGAGATCATCGTGGAACATGTGGGATCCTACATGGGTATCCAGATACCGCTGTTGGTTATTGGTCGGAGAATGTCTCGGTCATGTCTGCATAGTTCCCGAACCTGTAGGGTCTACACACTTAAGGTTCGGTGACGCTGGAGTTGTTATGGGAAATTGTATGTGGTTACCTAAGGTTGTTAGGAGTCCCGGATGAGACCCTGGATGTCAAGAGGAGTTCCGGAATGGTCCGTAGGTGAAGATTTATATATGGGAAGTCCAGTTTCCGTCGCCGGAATGGTTTCGGGGGTTATCAGTATTGTACCGGGACCACCGATAGGTGTCCGGGGGTCCACCGGGTGGGGCCACCTACCCCGGGGGACTTAATGGACTGAATATGGGAGGGAACCGACCCCCTAGTGGGCTGGTGCCCCCCAAGGACCCAAGGCGCCTAGGGTTTGGAAACCCTAGGGGAGGGGGCGCCTCCACCTTTCTTGGGGGACAAGTTTCCCCCTCCTGGCCGCACCCCCCCTCTAGATGGGATCTAAAGGGGACAACCCCTCTCCCCTTCACCATATAAATAGAGGGAGGGTGGGAGGGCAGCAGCACCCCTTCCCTAGCGCAGCCCCTCCCTCCCCCAACACCTCCACCTCCTCCGTAGTGCTTGGCGAAGCCCTGCAGGAGAATCACAAGCTTCACCACCACATCGTCGTGTTGCCGGAGATCTCACTCAACTTCTCCTCTCCCCTTGCTGGATCAAGAAGGAGGAGACGTCCACGGGCTATACGTGTGTTGAACATGGAGGCACCGTCCGTTCAGCGCTAGAACGGATCTTCCGCGATTTGAATCGCCGCGAGTATGACTCCATCAACCGCGTTCTTGTAACGCTTCCGTTTTGCGATCTTCAAGGGTATGAAGATGCACTCCATCTCTCTCTTGTTGCTAGCATCTCCTAGATTGATCTTGGTGACGTGTAGGAAAATTGTGAATTATTGCTTATGTACCAGAAGAGGGGCACCAGAGGTGGGCCGAGGTGAGCATAACCCACCAGAGTGCGCGGAGCTCCCTGGCGCTCCCAGGTGGGTTGTGCCCACCTCGTGGGCCCCCTCTAGTAGATATTGGCTCCACCAATTCTTATTTATTCCATTTAAAATCCTCGTGAAGTTTCAACTCATTTGGAGTTGTGCAGAATAGGTAGCCTGACGTAGCTTTTTCAGGTACAGATTACCGGCTGCCAGAATTCTCCCCCTTTGTGTGTTCCTTGCATAATATCAGAGAAAAGGCATTAGAATTACTCCAAAAAGCATTATTACGCAATAAAACAACATAAATAACATTAGGTAAACATGATGCAAAATGGATGTATCAACTCCCCCAAGCTTAGACCTCACTTGTCCTCAAGCGAAAACCAAAATCGAAAAACATGTCATGTTTAGAGAGAGAGAGACGTGTCGATAAAAAAAATACAGACATAGAAGCATCATGTAACTTATTATAACCGCAACAAACTTTAACATAAAACTTTTATCATAGGACTTTTATCATAGACTTCTCATGAACAAGTAACAGTTCATCACAACATCGAAGTATAAATTATAAACTCTATTGGAAACCAACAAACTATGTTCTCACTCAACTTTGCAACTACAATTCATCATCTTTTCAGGAAGGATCACGTATCGGAGCCTTTAGGCAAGTCCACATACTCAACCATCATTTAGTCTTCTATGATTACTAACACTCACCGCGTACACATGAGCAAAATGTTTCAACCGGACACATAGAAAGATAGGGGCTTATAGTTTCGCCTCCCAATGCACTCACCTCGATGGTGATGTTAACAATAATAACTCATGCTACCCATAATTTGATATGTGGGTGGACCAGTGCTTAGGTGCTGTTCTTACTTGAACAAACCTCCTACTTATGATTAACCCTCTCACAAGCATCCGCAACTACGAGAAAAGTATTAAGAATAAATTCAAACCATAGCATTAAACTTTTGGATCCAATCTGTCCCTTATGGAATAGTGTATAAACTGGGGTTCAAGCTTCTGTCACTCTCGCAACCCACCATATAATAACTACTCCACAATGCATTCGCTTAGGCCTAAATATGGTAAAGTGTCATCTAGTCGACGTTCACATGACACCACTAAGAGAATGGCAACATACATATCATCAAAATATCGAACACATATCAAGTTCACATGATTACCTGCAACACAATTTCTCCCTGACCTCAAGAACGAAAGTAACTACTCACAAATGATAAACATGCTCAAGATCAGAGGGGGTATTAAATAGCATATGGATCTGAACATACAATCTTCCACCAAATATACCATATAGTAATCAACTACAAGATGTAATCAACACTACTAGTCACCCACAAGCACCAATCTATAGTTTTGGTACAAAGATTGAACACAAGAGATGAACTAGGGTTTGAGAGGAGTTGGTGTTGTTGAAGATGTTGATGAAGATAGCCCTCCCCAAGAAGGGAGAGTAGTTGGTGATGATGATGACGATGATTTCCCCCTCCGGGAGGGAAGTTCCCCCGGCGGAATCGCTTCGCCGGAGGGCAAAAGTGCTCCTGCCCAAGTTTCGCCTCGAGGAGGCGGCGCTTTGTCCCGAAAGTCCTCCTCTTATTTGTTTTCTAGGTTAAAATGACTTATATACCAGAAAAGGGGCACCAGAGGTGGGCCGAGGAGGACAACACCCACCAGGGCGCGCCTGGGCCTCCTGGCGCGCCCAGGTAGGTTGTGCCTGATACGTCCATTTTGCATCATGCTTTTATATCAATATTTATTGCATTATGGGCTGTTATTTCACGATTATGTCACAATACTTATGGCTATTCTCTCTTATTTTACAAGGTTTACATGAAGAGGGAGAATGCCGGCAGCTGGAATTCTGGGCTGGAAAGGAGCAAATATTGGAGACCTATTCTGCGCAACTCCAAAAGTCTTGAAACTCCACGGAATATCTTAAAATAAATAAAGAAAAATCGTCGCCAAAGATGAAGGCCAGGGGGCCCACACCCTGCTCACGAGGGTGGGGGGCACCCCCCCGGGGCGCGCCCCCCTACCTTGTGGCCCCCCTGGTGGCTCTCCAATGCCCATCTTCTCGTATATGAAGTCTTTCGATGAGAAAAAAACAGAAGGCAACCTTTCGGGACGAGACTCCGCCGCCACGAGGCGGAACCTTGGCGGAACCAATCTAGGGCTCCGGCAGAGCTGTTCTGCCGGGGACACTTCCCTCTGGGAGGGGGAAATCATCACCATCGTCATCACCAACGCTCCTCTCATCGGGAGAGGGCCATCTCCATCAACATCTTCACCACCACCATCTCATCTCCAAACCCTAGTTCATCTCTTGTATCCCATTCTTGTCTCCAAGTCCGGGATTGGTGCTAGTAGGTTGCTAGTAGTGTTGATTACTCCTTGTAGTTGATGCTAGTTGGTTTATTTGGTGGAAGATCATATGTTCATATCCTGTATGCATATTATTACCCCTCTGATTATGAACATGAATATGCTTTGTGAGTAATTACGTTTGTTCCTAAGGACAAGGGAGAAGTCTTGCTATTAGTAGTCATGTGAATTTGGTATTCGTTTGATATTTTGATAAGATGTATGTTGTCTAGCCTCTAGTGGTGTTATGTGAACGTCGACTACATAACACTTCACCATTATTTGGGCCTAGAGGAAGGCATTTGGAAGTAATAAGTAGATGATGGATTGCTAGAGTGACAGAAGCTTAAACCCTAGTTTATGCGTTGCTTCGTAAGGGGCTGATTTGGATCCATATGTTTCATGATATGGTTAGGTTTACCTTAATACTTTTGTGTGGATGCTTGCAATAGAGGTTAATCATAAGTGGGATGCTTGTTCAAGTAAGAACAGCACCCAAGCACCGGTCCACCCACATATCAAATTATCAAAGTAACGAACGCGAATCATATGAGCGTGATGAAAACTAGCTTGACGATATTCCCATGTGTCCTCGGGAGCGCTTTTCCTATTATAAGAGTTTGTCCAGGCTTGTCATTTGATACAAAATGGATTGGGCTACCTTGCTGCACTTTATTTACTTTTGTTACTTGTTGCTCGTTACAATTTATCTTATCACAAAACTATCTGTTACCGCTTATTTCAGTACTTGCAGAGAATACCTTGCTGAAAACCGCTCATCATTTCCTTCTGCTCCTCGTTGGGTTCGACACTCTTACTTATCGAAAGGACCACGATAGATCGCCTATACTTGTGGGTCATCAGTGCCCAACTGGTGGCCCCCCTCTGGTACTTATTCACTCTAATAATTCTTTCATATTCCATAAAAAAATCCTCGGGAAGTTTCAGCTCATTTGGAGTTGTGCAGAATAGGTAGCTTGAGTAGCTTTTTTAGGTCCAGACTTCCAGCTGCCAGAATTCTCCCCCTTGCAGATTATGAGAGAAAAGGCATTAGAATTACTCCAAAAAGCATTATTATACAATAAAACAACATAAATAATAGTAGGAAAACATGATGCAAAATGGACGTATCAACTCCCCCAAGTTTAGACCTTGCTTGTCCTGAAGCGAAAACCGAAATCGAAAAACATGTCCACATGCTTAGAGAGAGAGAGGTGTCGCTAAAAACAAAAATACGGACATAGAGGCATCATGTGACTTATTATAGAAGCAACAAAACCTTTAACATAATACTTCTATCACAGAACTTTTATCATAGACTTCTCATGAGATCGCGGCGAAGGAATATACTGAAACTACTTGCATACTAAGCAATGTATGGTGGCTAACTTACGCAAATAAGAGCGACAAGAGAAGCAAATAGAACGGTCGAGAAGCTATAAGTGATCAAGGGGTGATCCTGAAACTACTTACGTTCATACAAAACCCAAAAACTGTGTTCACTTCCCGGACTCCGCCGAAAAGAGACCATCACGGCTACACACGCGGTTGATTAGTTCTAACTCGAATCTGGTGTCAAGTTCTCTACAACCAGACATTAACAAATTCCCATCTGCCACATAACCGCGGGCATGGATTTTGAAAGATCAAACCCTGCAGGGGTGTCCCAACTTAGCCCATTATAAGCTCTCACACCCAAGGAAGGATATTCCTTCTCCCGGGAAGACCCGATCAGTCTCGGAGTCTCGGTTACAAGACATTTCGGTAATGGTAAAACAAGACCAGCAAGACCACCCGACTGTGCCGACAAATCCTGATAGGAGCTGCACATATCTCATTCTCAGGGCACACGGGATAAGCTAAGCGTACAAGTACCAACATAACCCAAGTTGCCAAGGGACGGTACCGCACGGTGCTCTAGTTTGGACCAACACTCAGAGGAGCATTGGCCTGGGGGGTATAAAATAGAGATGACCCTTGAGTCTGCAGAACCCAAGGGAAAAAGGCTTAGGTGGCAAATGTTAAAACCAAGGTTGGGCCTTGCTGGAGGAGTTTTATTCAAAGCGAACTGTCAAGGGGGTCCCATACACCCGGCCGCGTAAGGAACGCAAAATCAAGGAACATAACACCGGTATGATGGCATCTAAGGCGGCAAGAGTGGAACAAAACACCAGGCATAAGGCCGAGCCTTCCACCCTTTACCAGGTATATAGATGCATTAATCAAAATAAGAGATATTGTGATATCCCAACATAATCCTGTCCATCATGGAGCAATCTTCGACTTCACCTGCAACTAACAATGCTATAAGAGGGGCTAAGCAAAGCGGTAACATAGCCAAGCAACGGTTTGCTAGGAAGGGTGAAAAGGTTAGACGCTGACATGGTAGTTTGGGAGGCTTGAACAACAAGAGATAGGTAGCGCGGCATAGCAATAGAACAAAGCAACTAGCATAGCAATGATAGTAGTGAGATCCAGGGTGACGGTCATCTTGCCTGAAATCCCGCTAGGAAGAAGAACGAGTCCATGAAGAAGATGAAGCTAGGAAGACGGACCAACCATAGACGAACGAATCCTCACAATCGCAACAAAACAGGAACTATCAAGAAGAAGCACAACCGGAAAGAAGCAAACACACGGTAAACACACAACACATAAACATGACATGATGCACAACCAAGCATGATGCATGACAAGGCTACATGCAGCTACTCCTGGCAAGAGATGATGCATACAAGAGTAACACATCAAAGAAAGTTTAAATGAGGCCGGAAGCAACATGTAACAATTCTGGTAAGTCCTCATATGCAAATTTCGAAATTGGTCCAGATATGAATAAACCTTATGTTCAAGTTGTTAATCAGCAAGTTAAGATGCACCAAGATGATCTACATGAAATTCTAGTCAAGTTACATATAAAGTTCATTTAGTTCGGAGCTACGGCCTAGAAGATATGAGCAAAACAAGTTAACCATGGCATTGATGCAAAAGACATACAAACATCAAGAAAACACACTCAAAACATGAATGCAACAAGGTAATATGAAGCTACATGTAAAACTAAGGAGGTTTCATATAGAGCACACTCCAAACGGAGCAACGGTGCAACACATACACTCCAAACAAGATATAACAACAATCTGCCCAAAATAGCAAGTAGGCACGTTGCAAACATCAAAACAACAAGCTACAGGAATCTTATGAGCACAAACTTGACATTCACTTCATGTAGTTCTATGTTTCCTTTGTAAATAAACTCAAGGGGGACAACGTATATCGTTTCGCACTCAAAGGTGACACGTTCCCTCTCAGAACCACGAGCCTTCTTGAGAGAAGCTTCGATTTGCAAGAAGCTTATACCAAAATATGTTCCTATTCGGCCATTTTTTTTACCACGACATGGTAGTACCATGACATGACATCCATGCCAAGTTTCATGATTTTCAAACGTGTTTTGGATTTACCAGAATTTTAAAACCAAGTTTCTCAATGTTCTCGGCCGAGCCACGATGCCCAGATGTTTTAGTTTTATTCTCATTTCTTGCATGGGACCTAGAAATTCACCCGAGGACACAAATGTGATTTTTCAACCAACTTTGGTGCATGAGAGCATGTGCTTGTAGTTCAAATTTGACTTATGCACATTAAATGACCAGAAACTCAATTAATGTATAAAAACGGCAAACGAACCCGGCATAATTCCAAAATTTAACATGGCACTAATGTAGTTCTATGTTGCCTTTGTTAAGAAACTCAAGGGCGGGGGGTGGCACGTTCCCTCTTAGAACCACGAGCTTCCAAATCGGCCCAATTTTTTACCACAACATGTTAGTGCCATGACATGACACCATGCCAAGTTTCATGATTTCCAGCCGAGTTTTGGATTTACATGAATTTGAAATCTAAGTTTCTCGATGTTCTCGGCAGAGTCATGATGCCCAGATGTTTGAATTTCATTCCCATTTCTTCCATTGGACCTAGAAATTCAACCAAGGACACACATGTGATTTTTCAACCCACTTTGGTGCACCGGAGCATGTGCATGCAATTCATATTTAGATTATGCACATTAAAAGTCCAGAAACTCAATTAATGTATAAAAAGGCCAAATGAACCCGAAATAATTCCAAAATTTAACAGGGCACTCATATAGTTCTATGTTGCCTATGTAAATAAAATAAGGGGGGAGGCAGCATATATCGTTTCGCACACAAAGGTGACACGTTCCCTCTCAGAACCACGAGGCTTGTTGAGAGAATCTCCGGTTTTGCAAGAGGCTTATACCAAAACTTGTCCCAATTCAGCCAAAAATTATACGTATGAAAACAGGGTTTAGATTATCCTGAACATCTCGCTACCTAGACCAATAATGTACTATGATTTGAATTCAACATAAAATGGGGACAGATATTTGAATTGGAGAGCGTATGGTACATGTAGTTCATAGTGAAATATGATTACTGCTATATGCATGTCTTTTTGTTATCAAGATAATATTTAAATTATTGTATAACTTGACAACAATCGTATTCAAATAAGGAAAATTGATTCAAATTTAGTCCATATGGTAGATGACAATATATATGTTCACATGGTGGAGTAAAATGTTCATATATGATGGAAGACAAAAATGTATGACTACATCAATTATAAACTGCAAGGTCACCTAATGATATATTCGAATTCAACATAACGTGGATTCAAAAATTGAAATTCGAGATCATGGCATTTGTAATCATATAAAAAGGGACATTACTCTTTCTTTGGTGGGAATTGATTTGTTTTTTGTTGTTGTTGAGGGAAGTGCGAATCGATTTGGTACTGTGCAGGGTAATCATGTTCTCCCGATTTTTTTTACATTTTTCTTGTAGTTTTTTCAATGGAATCTATAGCAATATAATAAAAGGGGACATGACTCTCTTGTGTCTTGTATGATTTTTTTACACGTTAAGTTTATTCTGCCGAACAAGGAATCCGCACCTTGTTATCCTGAAATTTTCAAGCTCGAGTATCTTTTGTCTCACCTGCTTTGAAACTCCCGCTTCTTCAACCCGTGCCGCGCCTTGTTATCCCGAAATTTGGACGCGCGCGAGAACTCCCTCCTCATACGAAATCGCTCCCGCAGCCCAGACACGCGAAATCCCCCTTCTACCCCTCAGCCGGAAATGAAGCTCCACGTCGTGGTGTCAAAACCGGTGAGGGTACGCTGGTAACTTACCCTACATTTTGGACAAGCGCGTCCCTAAGCTTGGCTCCCCCTCCCCCTTCGCCCCCCATTCGTACACCGAGGCCGCCAAAACCCGCGAAACCCCACGCTCCTCCGTCGGCCTCCCGACCGCCGCCCAGCCGGAGACTCTTCCCCGACTACGTCGTCCACCGCAATAGCTCTCCGTCCCTCATCCACCGCACTGGATGAGGATCCGTTTTCAATCTCGTTGTCCCGCCGGATCAGCCGCCCCACCCTCCACCTCCAAGGAGCTGCCCCGACGTTCGCCTCGTCTATCGCCCCACCTCAATCCCGACAGCCCCGTCTTGACCTGCCCCACCGGAACCGCAACACCCTCACCAATTCGTCCGATGAAGCCGAGGCCAACTCGGCGCCACCAAGGAGTTTCTGCACTCATCGCTGCATTTTATCTTTTATTCGATCTCACGGGGCTGCTAGCATCTCCATCGACGGTGCCGTCGCCGGCCACATCATCCACGACGTCTCTCCCCCATGTCGTTGCTTCCTCAGCGGCGACTTCCACAATGGCACTAGCTGCAGCTGCTCCGGCTCTCGCTCGTGCTGCGACTCTGTTCTTATTGTCGGTCGCGCTGCTGCACTGCTCCTGCTTTTGTTCATGCTGCTGCTCTGCTCTTGCTCTCGCTTGCGCTGCTGCTACTGCTGCACGACCTCCGGCAGCTACAGGAGTTGCTTCTTTAGCACTCGCTCGCGGTGCTACTGCATGACTTGCTCTCTGCTAGTGCGTAACCTGCTCGAGCGTCTGCTGATTTAGATCACTGCTTCTCTGCTACTAGTGCTCGAACGCCCTAAACATCTATTGCAATGCTCTGTTACTAGTTCAATAAGTTTTGACAGTAAAATTTAGTTTCGACTGTGAAAGTTCATTTTCTTCAGTTAAGTTCAGAGTGACCAGTACTTACAGCATCTGTCGGAGCGGCCGTGGCGCGGCTGATGCGTTTTACATCTAGCACTTTTTGGTGATGTATTTTACATCACCTATTACAGATGATATTAGGGTCCCAATTCAGATTAGAGTTGTCTGTCTTGTCATGCTTCAGCCTCGTTGCTGTACACCTTAGCGGAGCTGCTCCAACAAAGGAACCGTCCATCACAGCGGAGCAGTACCCTCGGCACCGTTTCCAGAGGCCTCGGATCTTCTTCCCTGCCTCTGACAGTCACACCAGCATCATCACCATCCTCCACGTCCAACCCAATGATGCTGAGGTCCACAAGACTATGCCAAAGAGGTTGTACACTCGTCGCATCACTTTGTTTCTCCATTCCTCTGTTCTTCCAATTCATGTGAGCCAAACACCCAGGTTGACTGAAATCCTATGTTTCCAAATGCTCTGTTTTGCACGTGCATTCCTATCCTATTCCTGTGTTTTTCCTATCCCTGCGTTTATAGAATCCTCCAATTCTAAGGAGCCCTTACAGTTTTACTTCATTTTTAGATTGGCATCAAAGAAAACTCTGTGTGTTATGTCCTGCTCCTACCGTGCCATCATCCACCCCACCTGAGGTGCACCATCGACAGAAGCGTTCACTGCAGCAGAGATCCCCCCTGCAGACTTTCTTTTGCCGCCTCAGATCATCTTCCCCGTTGCCGGCAGCCACGCCAACTGCATTACGATCATCGACTGAGCACATGAACCTGAGGACTAGACAGTTCCGGAAGAAAGGTCGCAGTCTTTCGTGTTTGCTTATGTTATACATCGGTTATTATTACCTGCTACTTTATCGTTCAATCTTGAGTTTTGAATTACCCATGGGTCTCATATCAAGCCAGCAACGAATAGTATCTGTCTACTATCTGGTTCATCTGGGGTCTTCTATGTGGTTCATGTTGGGTGGGCAACAAACAATAGATGATCCATTGTCTATATTTTTAAACTGAAGCTATAATCTACCTGCTATCATTAGTTTTGGATCCATCCACTCATTTGCTACCATCAATCTTGATTTTTGCATGCACCCGTTAGGCCTTACAAAATCTAACTATTTTTTTTATTATGCATGTTAGATATTGTACACAATCGTACTGAACATGTAGAGAAAAAGAGAAGACCGTTGCGTGCGAATATAATGTCATGCATACCTGCTCCATGGTGGGCGATGTGCCCCCCCTCTCCTGCATTTCCAGATTGTATTCCAGAGGAAGATAACTGTTCAGATGGAGATTCAGAAGGAGCCAACCATGCCCGTTTACCACCTGAGGTGTTTGCTCTAACCTAGCATGCTGATGTTGGTCATATCATGCATATGGCGCCTTGCATTTCTTACATTATACATCTTATATGTCATCAGCTTAGTTTAGATTTTCTTTGTATGACTGCCACCTGTTTGGTTTCTATATCATACTCCCACCATTCCTAAATATTTGTCTTTTTAGAGATTTCAACAAGTGACTACATACGGAACAAAATGAGTGAATCTACACTCTAAAATATGTCTATGTACATCCGTATGTGGTAGTCCATTTGAAATCTCTAAAAAGACAATTATTTAGGAACGGAGGGAGTATATGGGAATTATGCAATGCCATCTTCTTTAGCCAGGCATCATATACGTGAATCATGCAATGCCATCCTGTTTAGCCAGTCATCGTATATGTGAATTGTATCGTGCCATATTTTTTTCCATAATGTATTCCATTTGTCAACAATGTTTATACATTCATCTACTCTTCCTGTGCATCAGCCATTTGAGTCGGTCATGGGAAAATCTGGAGTGAAAACAAGGTCTTCTGAGCAGTCAGTGCTACCTGTCGATGCAAATTTCTTGCTGGTTACATATAGCTCCTCAGAGGAGGATTCAGAGAGAGATGACCAGTCGTATTCCCCCCCGAGGTGCATGCTCTAACTTGGCTGGGTTATATTGCTCATATCATGCATATGGTGTCTTGCATTGCCATGCCATCTGCTTAGATTAGACATGCTTTGTGTGAATGCCTCCTGTTTGCTTTCTATATCAGATATGTGAATTATGCAATGCCATGTTTTTCAGCCAGTTATCATATATGTGAATTATGCACCGCCATGGAGCTAGGCATCATATATGTGAATTATCTCATGCCATCTTTTTTTTCATTACATATTCCATTTGTCAACAATCTGTGTATATTGAACTACTCTTGATGTGTATCAGCCATTTGAGCCGGTTATGGAAAAATCTGGAGTGAAAACAAGGTCTTGAGAGCAGGCAATGGTACCTGTTGAAGCATATATCTCGATGGTTACAGGGAGCTCCTCAGAGGAGGATTCAGAGATAGATGACCAGTCCTATATCCCACCTTAGGTGTATGCTCTAAGTTGCAATGTTTATATTTCTCATATGATGCATATGGTTTCTTGCATTGCTTAGTTTAGACATCATATGCACAATATTGAATTCTATCTGCTTAGTTTAGAGATCATACATGCGAGTGCCAGCTGCTTAGTATATGAATCAACTATGTCAATTATATCATGCCATCCTGTATACTTAGACAACATGTATGTGAATTATTTCATCCCAACCTATTTTAGAAAGACATCATATAGTTTTGTCATGTCATCCTATTTAGGTACTCATCATATGTTGAATTATGCCATTATATCCTGTTAAGTTATCCATCATATAACTGAAACTGTGTCATGCTATCCTGTTTAGTTAGGCATCATATATGTGAATTGTGTCATGATGTCCTGTTTGGTTAGACAACATATATGTGAATTACCACATCTGTCTATCATACAATGTCTGTACGTTCAGTTTCTTTTCTTGTTTATCAGCCATTTGAATTGGAGGGAGTGATGGCAGTATCTAAGGGAGCAAAAACCCGTTCTTCACAAAAGACAGTGCTACCCGTCGATGCAGATAGAACCATGGTTGTACTGGCCCACAAACTAGCCCCACAACACATAATCGAGACTCTTCCAGATTGCACACTTACACCGTTGGGCAGAGAACCAGCTACAACCCATCTAACCGCAACCCTAACGGATAGTAACCCACTTATAGTTGACAAAGCACCATGTCCACCACAGAGTACCCCCACACGAGCAGTTTGTAAAGCTACTCCAGTGCCCAAAGCACGAAGACCACCACAGCTAACCCAAACTCCACGTTTAAAGCAGAAGAGCAACTGTTCTCAGGTCAGATTCTGTAGCTATGGTCCATACTCCTTTGCTGTTGCATCACTGTATTTACTCATACCAACTACTTTCGAATTTGAAGGATCCAATTGAAACTCCAATGGCGCAACAGGTATGTTTTAAACCTATTTCTTTAACTGGATTGCTGTTCTAACTTCTTGCTCTATGTTGATTTCAGTTTAAGTTGTATAAACAATTCTGTTCTCATGTGATGCACATTACAAGTGCTGCCAATGCTGTGTAGTTTCTCACACTTATATTCTGTCTATGCTGTTGTGTCTTAAAAATATATGAGTTGAACTGTGTCTCTATCTTGATTAGGGAACATAAACTAGAATGATATGGACAATACAGTGACCATAGTACATAGATATATGTTTGTTTCATGCTGTTATCCTATCCACCTTACTACTGAACCGGTTTAACAAAATGAGTTTGGTATACTACAAGCTAAACCTGTGATGTGTCTGCTTGTTTCTGTTGTCGTATGCAAACAGAATATTGGAGAAGATCACCCCACTATGCAGATAAGGTTCAAGATAGTGAGACAACCCTGTTGGTCTCCAAGAAAGGTGATAAAAACGATCTTGTAGATAGTGAGAAAACCCCACAGTCCTGCATTGATGTAGTGTTTGAGTTACTGGCCAGTACCGCTGGCACAAGCTCTTCGAACTCGCTGCCTGAATCACTTCGGCTTCTTCAGTCTCAGCTACAAGCTGAAAGGCATCAGTCAGCTGTGCTGCGGCAAGAAGCCGAAGGACCGAGGAAATCCCTGCAGAATTCAAATGCGTACTTTCTTGTGCAACAGCAAGCGCTGGAGGATTTAAGCGCCAAACAAGAGAAAGTTAATAATCTTGCTAAGCATCTTGCTAGCATTATGGGTACCCAGGATATTGTTTCTTGAACTCTTCTGAAGTGGTTTCAGTTCTGGACTTGTTTTGCTGCGGTGTTTATATGCTGTTGTGTTCCCTATATTTGCACTGGTGGTGAACTTTGATGCCCAGTGGATGTAATATGTGTAATAGCCGTGATAGCCTAGCATAAGTTGCTTGCTTATTTATTTCCTTGTTGTCTTGTTTATTTGTTTGCTTGTAGTCAGTGCAGTTCTTTTTCCGTGGTTTGCTAGTGGCTGCAATAACCTATTTTTTAAAACTAGGCCACAATAACCATGGGCTAATATTTACTGTAGTGACACTGGGCCTCCTACGGGCCGTAGAAACAGTGGGCCTTATATGGGCCGTAGAAACAGTAGGCCTTCTACGGGCCGTAGAAACATTGGGCCTTCTACGGGCCGTAGAAACAATGGGCCTTCTACGGGCCGTATCATCAATGGGCCTTATACGGGCCGTATGATCGATTAGCCAAACATGGGCCAATAACAGACTACAAGAAATATGTCAACTAGTGACCTTCTGTCAGTGACCCTGAAAGAATTGGTCATAGATCTATGACCATTTGAGACCAATTGGTCAAAAGCTGTTCGGGGGGCTCCAAACTCTAAACCATTGCGACCATTTTGTCCAGAAAGGTCGTAATTTCCTTACACGAAATGGTCATAAAGCAAACAACGCTAGTCCGCTGCCTTATTTCTAGTTGTTAACAACCAATATAGATGGTCATAGCCTTGTAACTTGTGGTGGGTTGCGATGACTAGGCGCCATCTCATCAGTTTTGCCTATGTGTCATGTCCATGTGTCAATTTTTGCCCTAGGTTGTGAAGCAACCTATATTTCTGTTATTCCAAAAATTCCCAAAAAATTCTCATAAATTGTTTGGATCATATCTTCATCAAATATGTCAAAAACCTTCCTTGCCTAGTTCAAAAAAAAAATCAACAATATTCATTTTCCTATTCTGTTCAGAGCAACACTTTGTGAAGGAAGTACCACTTTGGCATGTCCAAATAGTATCCATTTTCTACAGTGCTTTCCTATGCCCAAATAACCATCCTCCACCAAATTCCAGCTCAATCCATTCATTATTTTGAGCTCAGCTTCAACATTCGTATTTATGTCCAGTGTGGTACTTTGCAAAGCAAGTACCACCTAGGATCCTCCTTTTGAGCTGAATTTTTTTGAAGACGGTCTTCTTAGTAACGGATCTTCCTTAGCCAAAACTCACGCCCATTAGCCATGTACATTTCCCGTACTGCTAATCAAACACTTGGCCGCTAATTCATGTTTGAGCATCGATCGGTCTCCTCGTGAGAATCTTATGTTGTAATTTTCTTCCAAGCACCTACCTGGGGAGTGCCCAACCCACTAGACATGCCTAGGCCGCCCAGAACACATGGCAATGCCACGGTCACATGGTGACCACGCGGCGGGCATGCGAGTTTACGCGCTCTAGAGTTGGGGCCCTCGGCCACCGCCCAAACCTCGATGTATCGCCACCAAACCATGTATTTATGATTAAATAGGTACTTATGTAACTAGAAATGATTTTTGGAAAAAATAAATAGCAAACTATGAGGTAGCTGCAGTTCACATTTGACCCGCTTCCACCTGAATCGGTGGAAATTTGTCTTTTTCATGAGAGGTGGATCAAAATTTTTTACACCCAACCATTTTGTCAATTGTGAATTAAATATGTCCTAGTATTTTAGAAAATTGATTTTGTCCAATTTTGCAACAATTATTTGGGAGGTCCTTTAGAAAAAAAAAACTCCTTTTGGGCACTCGGAAAATGGTTTTTTCGTCCAAAGAAAAAATGAAAACTTCCTTTGGCAACATTATTTGCCATTCCAATATGCACCCTTTTGCACAATATTAGATCATTTGAACAAACTATGCCATGAATGTGGCCATAAGATTGATCATTTGGCTTGAAAGCCATTGATCTCCACACGTGATAGCTCGTTTCTGAGAACACTTTTTTAAAATAATTGCCATATTATAAGTTCGTTATTTTTCATGGGAACTTGTCCACATATACTGACACAATGCGAAGGTTTCCAATTTTTTTTGTTTTTTTTTGAATTTTTATGCCCGTTTCAAAATGCGGTCAAAACGGCGGGAATGACCGTTCCTAGCTAGTGGTTGCATCTTGGAATTTTTTTGGTGTTTCTATGATTAAATAAAGACTTATGTACCTAGAAATGATTTTTGGAAAAAATAAATAGCAAACTATGAGGCAGCTGCAGTTCAAATTTGACCCGCTTCCACCTGAATCGACGGAAATTTGTCTTTTTCACGAGAGGTGGATCAAAACTTTTTACACACAACCATTTTGTCAATTGTGCATTAAATATGTCCTAGTATTTTAGAAAATTGATTTGGTCCAATTTTGCAACAATTATTTGGGACGCCCTTCACAAAAAACCCTCCTTTTGGGCACTCAGAAAATGTAAAATGGTTTTTTCATCCAAAGAAAATAAAAACTTCCTTAGGCAACATTGTTTGCCATTCCAATATGCACCCTTGTACACAATATGATATCATTTGAACAAACTATGCCATGAATGTGGCCATAAGATTTATCATGTGGCTTGAAAGCCATTGATCTCCACACGCGATAGCTCGTTTCTAAGAACACATATTTAAAATAATTGTCGTATTAAAAGTTTGTTATTTTTCCTGGGAATTTGGCCACATATAATGACACAATGCGAAGGTTTCCCAATTATTTGATTTTTTTGAATTTTTATGCCCGTTTCAAAATGTGGTCAAAACGACGGGAATGACCGTTCCTAGCTAGTGGTTGAATCATGCAATTTTTTTGGTGTTTCTATGATTAAATATATACTTATGTACCTAGAAATGATTTTTGGAAAAAATAAAGAGCAAACTACAAGGCAACTGCAGTTCAAATTTGACCCGCTTCCAGCTGAATTGGCGGGAATTTGTCTTTTTCACAAGAGGTGGATCAAAACTTTTTACACCCAATCATTTGTTCAATTGTGCATTAAATATGGCCTAGTATTTTAGAAAATTGATTTGGTCCAATTTTGCAATAATTATTTGGGATGTCCTTCACAAAAAACCCTCCTTTCGGGCACTCGGAAAATGGAAAATGGTTTTTTCATTCAAAGAAAATGAAAACTTCCTTAGGCAACATTGTTTGCCATTCCAATATGCACCCTTGTGCACAATATGAGATCATTTGAACAAACTATTCCATGAATGCGGCCATAAGATTTATCATGTGGCTTGAAAGCCATTGATCTCCGCACGCGATAGCTCATTTATGAGAACACTTTTTTAAAATAATTGCCGTATTACAAGTTTGTTATTTTTCCAGGGAACTTGGCCACATATAATGACACAATGCGGAGGTTTCCCAATTATTTGATTTGTTTTTGAATTTTTTATGCCCGTTTCAAAATGTGGTCAAAACGGTGGGAATGACCGTTCCTAGCTAGTGGTTGAATCTTGGGATTTTTTTTGGTGTTTCTATGATTAAATAGATACTTATGTACCTAGAAATGATTTTTGGAAAAAATAAATAGCAAACTATGAGGCAGCTGCAGTTCAAATTTCACCCGCTTCCAGCTGAATCGGCGGAAATTTGTCTTTTTTTCACGAGAAGTGGATCAAAACTTTTTACACCCAACCATTTTGTCAATTGTGCATTAAATATGTCCTAGTATTTTAGAAAATTGATTTGGTCCAATTTTGCAACAATTATTTGGGATGTCCTTCACCAAAAACCCTCCTTTTGGGCACTCGAAAAATGGAAAAGGGGGTTTTCATCCAAAGAAAATAAAAACTTCCTTAGGCAACATTGGTTTCCATTCCAATATGCACCCTTGTGCACAATATGAGATAAGTTGAACAAACTATGCCATGAATGTGATCATAACTTTTATCATGTGGCTTGAAAGCCATTGATCTCCACACGCGATAACTCGTTTCTGAGAACACTTTTTGAAAATAATTGCCGTATTACAAGTTTGTTATATTTCCTGGGAACTTGGCCACATATAATGACACAATGCGAAGGTTTCCCAATTATTTGAATTTTTTTGAATTTTTTATGCCCGTTTCAAAATGTGGTTAAAATGGCGGGAATGACCGTTCCTAGCTAGTGGTTGAATCTTGGAATTTTTTTGGTGTTTCTATGATTAAATAGATACTTATGTACCTAGAAATGATTTTTGAAAAAAATAAAGAGCAAACTACAAGGCAGCTGCAGTTCGAATTTGACCCGCTTCCAACTGAATCGGCGGGAATTTGTCTTTTTCACGAGAGGTGGATCAAAACTTTTTACACCCAATTATTTGGTCAATTGTGCATTAAATATGGCCTAGCATTTTAGAAAATTGATTTGGTCCAATTTTGCAACAATTATTTGGGAGGTCCTTCACAAAAATCCCTCCCTTTAGGCACTCAGAAAATGGAAAATGGTTTTTTCGTTCAAAGAAAATGAAAACTTCCTTAGGTAACATTGTTTGCCATTCCAATATGCACCCTTGTGCACAATATGAGATCATTTGAACAAACTATGCCATGAATGTAGCCATAAGATTGATCATTTAGCTTGAAAGCCATTGATCTCCACACGTGATGGCTCGTTTCTTAGAACACTTTTTAAAAATAATTGCCATTCAAGATGCACATATAATTACATAATGTGAAGATTTTCCATTTTTTATTTTTTTTGAATTTTTCATGCCTGTTTCAAAATGCGGTCAAAACGGCGGGCATGGCTGTTTCAAGCTAATGGTTGAATATTGGGAAATTTTTGGCATTTCTCTGATTAAATAGATACTTATGTACCCCAAAATAAATTCTGAAAAAAGTAAAGAGTAAACTATGAGGCACGTGTAGTTCAAATTTGACTCGGTTCCTGCTGAATCGAACAAACCCCATTTAAATGACCAAAAATAGGTAGAAAGATTGGAAATGTATGGAAATTGGTGATCATCCATCAAATGTGGTATAATTTGAGTGAAATTTTAGTGGTGCCCTTTTGCAAAATATTTTTGATGGCTGCTTCACAAAATACCTCTATTTTCAGCACTTAGAAACTATTTTATATCACAGATGTTCTGAACCAATCAGGACTCTTCCCACGGATCACCCCACTGTAGCTGATCTGAGCCGTCCACACACAACAGATCCAACGTCTATCACTCACCTCTCCGCAACCCGACCCGTACCCTAGTAGCCCGTGACAAACTCTCCTCGTTCGATCCCCTTTGTCCTTCCACGCGCCGCCACCTCTCTCTCTCTCTTCCTCTCTCTGATCCAGATCGAAGACGGCGGCTACCACCGATGGGATCCCACCGCATCACTCTCCCGCCGATGGGATCCCACCGCATCGCTCTCCCGCCCTCCACCCCACCACATCGTCTCCCATCGTCCACCCACACCGGCCATTTCGCTCTCTCTCTCTCTCTCTCTCTCTCTCTCTCTCTCTCTCTCTCTCTCGCAACCAATCCAGATCCAGATCTGCGGCGATCGTCGCCAACATCTCGGGGCCCTCCGATCCCACCCCTCCCTTCTGACCCCGAGGCTGCTAGCCAATGCCTACGGCGGCGAAGGCGGCACCTACTACGAGTGGAGCCTCGTGGAGCTGCCCATGCTCGGCGTCGCCTCCTTTGAATGCCATGGCAGACGCAGCTGGGCATCGTGCTGGACTGCGCCCGCCCTCTCCCTCCCATTGACCCACCTACCAGCGCCTCCAGCATGGAGCTCCGCCTCTGCCTCCACCTCCACCCGCACGCACGGCCCCCTTCCGCCCCGATGCCGCCTCCATGCCCTGTGGCCGTGCTGCTTCCTGCGTCCTGCCGCGGCCGCCGACTGCGGATTGGTAAAGGACTACTCCTATTTCTCCATGCCATGCCTCTAATCCCTTCGTTTTGGCTTGGCGCCCCTGGGGCTGCTTATTTGGTGGAGTTCCAATCCGGTTGTCTGTAAATTCTTATCCGCTGGGCTTATTTGCTAGGATTGGTAAAGGACTGCTCTTGTTGCACCCTCTCTCTTGGTTTGACACTCTCTCTATCTTTCTGCAGGCGCCGCTGGATTAGAGGGTGGAGCCCGAGCCTCCGCTGGAGCATGGATCAGACATTTGTTTGATCCCGGGCATCTTCGAGGGCATCTACGCGACCGTGTTTTCCTATGGAGCGACAGACAGTGGCAAGACCTGCACCATGCAGGTGCCATTCCATTCTCCTGATCTTGCCCATAGCCTGTTTGTCGAAATGCCACACTAGCTGAAACAAACATGGTTGTTACGCAGGGCAGTGAAGGATGGTTGTTACGCAGGCCATTCCATTCTCCTGATCTTGCCCATAGTTATGTTGTTTGTAGGATGGTCAATATCATGCTCGGAATGTTACCATGGTCAATGCCATGCTGATTCGGAGTTAAATTCCAAAGCCATGCTCTGAATGTTAGGATGGTCAATGTAATAGTACAGTCTGTAGTGTAAGGTTTTGGACTAGAAACTCAGTGTGAAGTTTGGCTCTTAGGCTTGCTTTTGCTGCCATTTTTTATTGATGAATGCATTACCCTTTTTCTGATTGATCCAAAATGTCATCTCTCTCTAGCGCAATGGGAGTTACAATGTTTGTTCAGACAATAGAGTTTATGCTATGATAATCATTGTATTGTTTGTAGTATGGAATTTGCATTCTGTAATGGGACTGAAGTTTACCTTTTTGGCTTGCTTTTGCTGTGCCCTAGAGATGAATACAGCGCCCTAGAATAATACCAGCCTCTTTATTAGCACTTCCAAGTAAGCGCCGCTCTCACTCTTGCCATCTACTATGTGTAATTAGGAGTAGTACATGGTCCTCTTGCTTGTGCTACACAAGGATTTGTACTGCACTACTGCTGAAACATGATGCTGCGATTGCCAATTTTTTTGTCTTAATGCCCATCTGTTGTTATTTGCTTGGGGTGTTCTTCACTAAAATACAAACAGTGGCCATTATCCAGTTGCTGAGTTTGTGGAGATCAACTTTTTTGGTAGATTCTTTTTATCACTTACCTAACTTCAGTCCTCTCCTTCTATAAATGCAGTTGCTTCAAGTTAAAAGCGCATGAAGGGCAGGAGAGGGTGAAGGGGAGGACCAGGCATGAAGGGCGGGGCCAAGGTGGTCGTCGTGCCACAAAAGCATGATGTCTACTACACAACCTTCTTCTTGTAGACGTTGTTGGGCCTGCAAGTGCACAGGTTTGTAGGACAGTAGCAAATTTCCCTCAAGTGGATGACCTAAGGTTTATCAATCTGTAGGAGGCATAGGATGAAGATGGTCTCTCTCAAACAACCCTGCAACCAAATAACAAAAAGTCTCTTGTGTCCCCAACACACCCAATACAATGGTAAATTGTATAGGTGCACTAGTTCGGCGAAGAGATGAAGATACAAGTGCAAAATAGATAGTAGATAAAGGTATTTGTAATTTGAAATAATAAAAATAGCAAGGTAACAAGCAATAAAAGTGAGCGTAAATGGTATTGCAATGGTAGGAAACAAGGCCTAGGGTTCATACTTTCACTAGTGTAAGTTCTCTCAACAATAATAACATAGATAGAACATATGTCAAGCCCTCAATATGCAACAAAGAGTCACTCCAAAGCCACTAATAGCGGAGAACAATCATAGAGATTATGGTCGGGTACGAAACACCACAAAGTTATTATTTCGGATCGATCTATAAAAGTGTTCGTACTAAAATAACACCTTAAGACACAAATCAACCAAAACCCTAATGTCACCTAGATACTCCATTGTCACCTCAAGTATCCGTGGGCATGATTATACGATATGCATCACACAATCTCAAATTCATCCAACCAACATAAAAGTACTTCAAAGAGTGCCCCAAAGCTACTACCAGAGAGTCAAGAACGTGCGCCAACCCCTATGCATGGGTTCCCAAGTGTCACGAAACCCGCAAGTTGATCACCAAAACATACATCAAGTGGCACATGATATCCCATTGTCACCACAGATAATCACGGCAAGACATACATCAAGTGTTCAAAAAAGACTCAATCCGATAAGATAACTTCAAAGGGGAAACTCAATTCATCACAAGAGAGTAGAGGGGGAAAACATCATAAGATCCAACTACAATAGCAAAGCTCGGGATACATCAAGATTGTGCCACAGAGGAACGCGCGCGCGAGAGAGAGAGATCAAACAAATAGCTACTGGTACATACCCTCAGCCCTGAGGGTGAACTACTCCCTCCTCGTCATGGATAGCGCCGGGATGATGAAGATGGACTCCGGTGATGGGATCCCCCTCCGGCAGGGTGCCGGAACAGGGTCCCGATTGGTTTTTGGTGGCTACAGAGGCTTGCGGCGGCGGAACTCTCAATATATCTTCTATTCTGGAAGTTTTAGGGTACGTAGGTATATATGGGTGCAGGGGTACGTCGGTGGACCTCCGGGCTGCTCACGAGGTAGGTGGGGCGCGCCCAGGGGGCGCCCTCCACCCTCGTGGGCAGCCCGGGACTCCCCTGGCGTGCACTCCAAGCTCATCAGGTTGGTTTCCTTCCAAAATTAACTTCTCAAGTTGATTTCGTTCCGTTTTGACTCTGTCTGATATTCCTTTTCCTCGAAACACTGAAATAGGCATAAAACAACAAATCTAGGTTGGGCCTCCGGTTAATAGGTTAGTCCCAAAAATAATATAAAAGTGGATAATAAAGCCCAGTATTGCCTAAAACAGTAGATAAAGTAGCATGGAGCAATCAAAAATTATAGATACGTTGGAGACGTATCAAGCATCCCCAAGCTTAATTCCTGCTCGTCCTCGAGTAGGTAAATGATAAAAAAGAATTTTTGATGCGGAGTGATACTTTGGCATAATTTCAACGTAAATCTTCTTAATCGTGGCATGAATATTCAGATCTGAAAGATTCAAGACAAAAGTTCATATTGACACAAAAATAATAATACTTCAAGCATACTAATCAAAGCAATCATGTCTTCTCAAAATAACATGGCAAAAGAAAGTTCATCCCTGCAAAATCATATAGTTACGCTATGCTTCATTTTTGTCACATAAAGATGTTCCCAACTTCTATACCCCCGATGACAAGCCAAGCAATTGTTTCATACTTAAATAATATCAAAAAAATTCAACCTTCACACAATACATGAGCGTGAGCCATGGATATAGCACTATGGGTGGAATAGAATATGATGATGGGGATTGTATGGAGAAGACAAAAAGGAGAAAGTCTCACATTGACGAGGCTAATCAACGGGCTATGGAGATGCCCATCAATTGATGTCAACATGAGGAGTAGGGATTGCCATGCAACGGATGCACTAGAGCTATGAATGCTCAACAAAAGAAAACTAGTGGGTGTGCATCCAACTTGCTTGCTCATGAAGACCTAGGGCATTTGAGGAAGCCCATCATAGGAATATACAAGCCAAGTTCTATAATGAAAAATTCCCACTAGTATAAAAAAGGACAACATATTAGACTCACTACATGAAGAACAAGGTGCTACTTTTAAGCACAATATATAAGACTCACTACATGAAGAACAAGGTGCTACTTTGAAGCACAATATATGAGACTGCATGAAGAACAAGGTGCTACTTTGAAGAACAAGTGTGGAAAAGGAGATAGTAGCATTGCCCTTTTTTTCTTTTTTTTGGGCCTTTTCTTTATTTTTGGCCTTTCTCCGTTTTTTTATTTGGGCAATGCTCTAATAATGATGATCATCACACTTCTATTGATTACAACACAAGGATTACAACTCGAAACTTAGAACAAGATATGACTCTATATGAATGCCTCCGGCGGTGTACCGGGATGGTGCAATGAATCAAGAGTGAAATGTATGAAAAATAGTGCATGGTGGCTTTGCCACAAATTCGATGTCAACTACAAGATCATGCAATGGCAATATGACAAAAGTAATGTATGTCATGAATATGATGATGGAAGTTGCATGGCAATATATCTCGGAATGGCTATGGAAATGCCATAATAGGAAGGTATGGTGGCTGTTTTGAGGAAGATAAAAGGAGGTTTATGTGTGATAGAGCGTATCGTATCACGGGGTTTGGATGCACCGGTGAAGTTTGCACCAATTGTCAAGGTGAGAAAGGGCAATGCACGGTACCGAAGAGGCTAGCAATGGCGGAAAGGTAAAAGTGCGTATAATCCATGGACTCAACATTAGTCAAAAGAACTCATATACTTATTGCAAAAATATAGAAGTCATCAAAAATTCAAGTACTACATGCATGCTCCTAGGGGGATAGATTGGTAGGAAAAGACCATCGCTCGTCCCCGACCGCCACTCATAAGGATGCACAAGCCAGGTACACTTCATGTTTCAAATTTGTTACATAACTTTAAGAATACGTGCATGCTACGGGATTTGCAAACTTCAACACAAGTATTTCTCAAATTCATAATCACCCAACTAGCATGACTTTGATATTATCACCTCCATATCTCAAAACAATTATCAAGCATCAAACTTATCTTAGTATTCAATTCACTCAAAAGAAAGTTTCACATATCTTGAACACCAAATGTATTAACATTAAGCAAATTACCATGTTATTAAAGACTCTCAAAATAATCTAAGTGAAGCATGAGAGATCAATAGTTTCTTTAAAACAAATCCACCACCGTGCTCTAAAAGATATAAGTGAAGCACTAGAGCAAAAATTATCACGCTCAAAAGATATAAGTGAAGCACATAGAGTATTCTAACAAATTCCAAATCATGTATGGCTCTCTCTCAATAAATAATTCAGATCTTGATACTTTATTCAAACAGCAAGCAAAGCTAAAGAAAACTACAATGGAAGGATAGCAAAACTCATGTGAAGAAGCAAAAACTTAGGCTCAACGGATACTAACCGATAGTTGTTGAAGAAGAAAGGTGGGATGCCTACCGGGGCATCACCAAGCTTAGATGCTTGAGACTTCTTGAAATATTATCTTGGGGTGACTTGGGCATCCCCAAGCTTGAACTTTTGTGTCTCCTTAATTCCTCTTATATCATGGTTTCTCTTCTTTTTATTAAAAGCTTCATTCACAACAAACTCAACAAGAACTCATGAGATAGGTTAGTATAAACCAATGCAAAACCTTATCATTTTCTACTGTAACAAATCACTTAAATAATTATTCAACATTTAATACTAAATGCCTCTGTATATTTAATACTCCCATCATCAAATAGAATCATTAAACAAGCAAACATATGCAAACAATGCAACCATAACAGCAATCTGTCAAAACAGTACAATCTGTAAAGAATGCAAGAGTATCAATACTTCCCTGACTCCAAAAATTATGAACTAAAATTCCCACTGTAATAAATTTATCAGAACTCAATATGCAAAAAGATTCAACATTAGACCATTCTCTGACTTTTCTAGGCAATTTTTGCAACAGCGGTAAACTTTCTATTTTCAAACAGCAACATGCAAACTAGCAAAATAAGCATGGCAAAGGCTATCCTTGACTTTTTTATTGAAACTAAAGAGGCAAAACATTATTATAACTAACAGAGAGAAAAAAACTAACAAAAGGAATTGACGCTCCAAGCAAAACACATATCATGTGGTGAATAAAAATATAGCTCCAAGTAAAGTTACCGATGAACGAAGACGAAAGAGGGGATGCCTTCAGGGGCATCCCCATGCTTAGGCTCTTGGTTGTCCTTGAATATTACCTTGGGGTGCCTTGGGCATCCCCAAGATTAGGCTCTTGCCACTCCTTATCCCATAGTCCATCGAATCCTTACCCAAAACTTGAAAACTTCAACCACATAAAACTCAAAACAAAACTCGTAAGCTCTGCTAGTATAAGAAAAGAAAGACACCACTTAGGTACTGTAATTAACTCAATATAAATTCATATTTGTGTAATATCTACTGTATTCTAACTTACCTATGGTTCATACCCTCCGATACTACTCATAGATTCATCAAAATAAGCAAACAACACATAGAAAACAGAATCTGTCAAAAACAGAACAGTCTGTAGTAATATGTATCAAACGCATACTTCTATAACCCCAAAAATTATGAAATAAATTGCTGGACCTGCGAAATTAGTCTATTAATCATATGAAAAAAGAATGAACCTAAAAGCACGATCCAGTAAACAATGGCAGCTAATCTCGTGAGCTCTAAAGTTTCTGTTTTTCACAGCAAGATCACATAAACTTCATCCAAGTCTTCCCAAAGGTTCTACTTGGCACTTTATTGAAACAAAAGCTATAAAACATGATTACTACAGTAGCATAGTCATGTGGACACACAAAAACAGTAAGGATAAATATTGGGTTGTCTCCCAACAAGCGCTTTTCTTTAATGCCTTTTTAGCTAGGCATGATGATGACAATGATGCTCACAAAAAAAGATAAGAATTGAAACATAACGGGAGCATCATGAAGCATATGACTATCACATTTAAGCCTAACCCACTTCCTATGCATAGGGATTTTGTGAGCAAACAACTTATGGGAACAATAATCAACTAGCATAGGATGGCACAACAAGCATAGCTTTAAGAATTTAAGCACATAGAGAGGAAACTTGACATTATTGCAATTCCTACAAGCATATGTTCCTCCCTCATAATAATTTTCAGTAGCATCATGAATGAATTCAACAATATAACCAGCACCTAAAGCATTCTTTTCATGATCTACAAGCATAGAAATTTTCTACTCTCCACATAAGCAAACTTCTTCTTTATAGCATACGTATCATCACTATAATCATCATAAATAGGAGGCATGCTTTCATCATAGTAAATTTTCTCATCAAAGCTTGGGGGACAACAAATATCATCTCCATCAAACATAGCTTCCCCAAGCTTGTGGCTTTGCATATCATTAGCATCATGGATATTCAAGGAATTCATACTAACAACATTACAATCATGCTCATCATTCAAAGATTTAGTACCAAACATTCTATAGATTTCTTCTTCTAGCACTTGAGCACAATTTTCCTTTCCATCATACTCACGAAAGATATTAAAAAGGTGAAGCGTATGAGACAAACTCAACTCCATTTTTTGGTAGTTTTCTTTTATAAAATAAACTAGTGCTAAAACAAGAAATAAAAAGATTCGATTGCAAGATCTAAAGATATACCTTCAAGCACTCACCTCCCCGGCAACGGCGCCAGAAAAGAGCTGGATGTCTACTACACAACCTTCTTCTTGTAGACGTTGTTGGGCCTGCAAGTGCACAGGTTTGTAGGACAGTAGCAAATTTCCCTCAAGTGGATGACCTAAGGTTTATCAATCCGTAGGAGGCGTAGGATTAAGATGGTCTCTCTCAAACAACCCTGCAACCAAATAACAAAAAGTCTCTTGTGTCCCCAACACACCCAATACAATGGTAAATTGTATAGGTGCACTAGTTCGGCAAAGAGATGAAGATACAAGTGCAAAATAGATAGTAGATAAAGGTATTTGTAATCTGAAATAATAAAAACAGCACGGTAACAAGCGATAAAAGTGAGCATAAATGGTATTGCAATGGTAGGAAACAAGGCCTAGGGTTCATACTTTCACTAGTGTAAGTTCTCTCAACAATAATAACATAGATAGAACATATGACAAGCCCTCAATATGCAACAAAGAGTCACTCCAAAGCCACTAATAGCAGAGAACAAACATAGAGATTATGGTCGGTACGAAACCACCACAAAGTTATTCTTTCGGATCGATCTATAAAAGAGTTCATACTAGAATAACACCTTAAAACACAAATCAACCAAAACCCTAATGTCACCTAGATACTCCATTGTCACCTCAAGTATCCGTGGGCATGATTATACGATATGCATCACACAATCTCAGATTCATCCAACCAACATAAAAGTACTTCAAAGAGTGCCCCAAAGCTACTACCGAACAGTCAAGAATGTGTGCCAACCCCTATGCATAGGTTCCCAAGTGTCACGAAACCCGCAAGTTGATCACCAAAACATACATCAAGTGGCACATGATATCCCATTGTCACCACAGATAATCACGGCAAGACATACATCAAGTGTTCAAAAAAGACTCAATCTGATAAGATAACTTCAAAGGGGAAACTCAATTCATCACAAGAGAGTAGAGGGGGAAAACATCATAAGATCCAACTACAATAGAAAAGCTTGGGATACATCAAGATCGTGCCATAGAGGAACACGAGAGAGAACATGAGAGAGAGAGAGAGAGAGAGAGAGATCAAACACATAGCTACTGGTACATACCCTCAGCCCCGAGGTTGAACTACTCCCTCCTCATCATGGATAGCACCGGGATGATGAAGATGGCCTCCGATGATGGGATCCCCCTCCGGCAGGGTGCCGTAACAGGGTCCCGATTGGTTTTTGGTGGCTACAGAGGCTTGCGACGGCGGAACTCTCAATCTATCTTCTGTTCTGGAAGTTTTAGGGTACGTAGGTATATACGGATGCAGGGGGTACGTCGGTGGACCTCCGGGCTGCTCATGAGGTAGGGGGCGCGCCAGGGGGGCACCCTCCACCCTCGTGGGCTGCCTGGGACTCCCCTGGAGTGCACTCCAAGCCCATCAGGTTGGTTTCCTTCCAAAATTAACTTCTCAAGTTGATTTCGTTCCGTTTTGACTCCGTCTGATATTCCTTTTCCTCGAAACACTGAAATAGGCATAAAACAACAAATCTGGGTTGGGCCTCCGGTTAATAGGTTAGTCCCAAAAATAATATAAAAGTGGATAATAAAGCCCAATATTGCCTAAAACAGTAGATAAAAGTAGCATCGAGCAATCAAAAATTATAGATACGTTGGAGACGTATCAAAGCACGACGTCGTCTTCATCGCCAAGGCCAAGGAGGACGCACTCTGCACCAAGAACATGGTCGACGGTGAGTCTTTCTACAGTGAGAAGAGGTTCTCCGTCCAGGTAAGTGCACTCTCGCTGCTCCCTCTCGGTTGCCTCTCATGCTTATGCGCAATTCCACACAAATTCTACGGGGTAATCAACTTAGACTCGACTATTGTTAGTTCCTAGAGGAGCAAATGGTACGCTTATTTTCAGTAATTTTTAGATATATTATGGGGAATCTAGTGCTACTGTTGTCAGTCCCTACTCCCTAGTGCTACTGCAATAAATTCACTTGGCGTTGCACTGCTTGCCAAATTGATTTGCTTTCTTGCTGCCACAAAAAGTCAGTACTCCCTAGTGTTGAATCAGTATTTACATGCTTGCAAATATTGGTATGAATCTGCCATGCTCCCTAAAGTTGACTAAATCTCATGGAATAGATTATGTGTCCTTACTTCTTTTACTGTTTTGTTCATAATATATTGGCTCCAGATTTTTTGATTCTTCTCTTCTGATTCATGTAACAGCTACCTTGCCTGGCACTGGTACTATTATCCTATACTATTTTACTATCTGTATGCTCTTCACTGCCCCTGGAAGGTAAATGACAACATTGAAAATGGCTCAAACCTTAAGTACTTTAAATAGATTGTCATTTTAGTCAAATGTTGTTTAGAAATCCAGTTTGTACTGATAAACTTGCAAAGTTTCTGCCTATTTATAATGTTAAATTTTGTTTGATAAAGCACAACACAGTCTCTACCTTTTGTTATACTGATAATTTTTGTTTAGTTGTAATTCCTTTCGCATTGTACAATTGTACAGATACTGTCCCATGCACAAGTGATATTCGGCCAAATGATATCTTGTGCTTTCCAAAGTGATTTGTACCCAACTGCTTGGATATGTATTTTGTTCTTAACTGTAGATTTCCTCTCACAGTACCTCCATGCAAAAGAAGGTTGAAAGGAGGAGAGTTTGTGACTGCTATAGAAGGACTGAAGGAGGTCCATGTTGAAGAAGATTGACAGAAGTAGTAGAGCTTGTAATATTGTCATTGCCATTGTATTTGTGTTGTATGATGTATCCACGTTTACCCACAAAAAAATGTATTCACGTTGTAATATTGTGATTGCCATTCTGGCTACTATTTCAAGCAGTGTATTTTGCTAGTGCTGATTTAGATATTGGTTACTTATTTACTGTGAAATGACATCTAAAGAACTTGACCCTGACAACCGGGTCCCATTACTAGAATCTAACAATTGGGACCAATCTTTTGAGAAAAAGAAAAACTGAAACTCTTGAGCCAAGAAGGCCATGACCCAACATTAAAACGCCTGGATTGTTGGGCTTGGCCCATGAGCCCGACCAAAAATTAATGGAAAAAATACATTAAAAAGGCCGAATTGTTGGGCTCGGCCCATGTAAAATGCTGAATCGGATCGGGCTGATTCTTGTGCCACATCAGCTTGCCACGCTGGATGCCTACGTGGCCTGAGGAGGTTGCTAGTGACCAAAAATTTGGTCGTGGAACCAACGACCTTTTACAGAAGGTCGTTAATTTCAGTTTACGACCGCCAGCTTTTGACCTTCTGTTTTTGGTCAAAAAAAGGTCACAAATGAAAAACAATGACCTTTAGCGGCCAATAGTGAGGGTCACAAGTTGACATATTTCTTGTAGTGGCATGCCGCATTATGGTCGTAAACGGGCTAGAGTTGGAATCGTCCTTTCATGGGCCGACCATAATGGGCCATCGTTAATAGGCTGTATTTGATGACGCTATGAAAACGGCCCAAATGTATTAATGGACCACAAACGGGCCGACTGTAACCACGGGCTGAATTTGGCCCACAAGCAGAAAATGACAGTAACGGGCCGTAAGTAAACGAATGCTCGAAATGAGCCCAATAATAAATGGGCTCTGAGAAGGTCGAAAGATAACATGGGATGGAAACGGCCCAACTGAATAACGGGCCCTTAATGGGTATAAAGTGATACACTGTTCATTACGGGCCAGTTTCACCACGGGCCGTCAATGGGTCTAAAGTGATACACTGTTCATTGCGGGCCAGTTTCACCACGGGCCGTAATAGGCCAAGAGTTACATAGGGCCTCATATGGGCCGAAGATGTTATGGGCCAATCATGGGCTAGAAGTGAAAATGGGCTGGAATCATATTGGATGGCCCAGATGACACTACTGGGCCTAATTCGTGTAGGGCGTAACGGGCCTTGGGTTAGTGGGATGTAAATGGGCTATATGCGAACATGCCGTTAACAGGCTTTCCATGGGCCGACCCGTCACCTTTTGACCAAGTCAAACGGACCGGCCTTTTCACAGGAATGTGCCTCTGTTGGGTCGTGCCACGTGTCGACGTATCATAGGCGCCTTCTATCCAATGAGTGGATGACATCTGTCCCAACAATGAGCCGACACATGTTTCCTCCAGCCAATGACGATTTTACACATGGAAAATCCCCATTGGTCGGGGCTGTTAACGGGTTATCGGATCCAAAACCCGCCCTGATAGCTTAACGACATTCCGTTATGGTGGATGCCATGTGTCGGTCACCCTTGACGAAAGCACTTCTGTGACACGCGATTTATCGTCATGGAAGTGGACACTTCCGTGATGATAATTTTGGTAATGTCATGGAATACTTCTACGACAGCACATGTATGACTATCTTGATTCTGTCATAAATTTGTCATGGATGTACATGCATGACAAAAAACGCGACCTACTATGACAAACACGTATCATCACGGAAGTGTATTTTTTTTGTAGTGGTTGTCAATCAGTGCGGTGCCAAGCCACAGAGTGATTAGGTGGGAGCCATTCGCCACATGGAAGCCCCTTTCTATAAGAAAACCCACAGGCAACACCCGTCCTGTGAAGTATCAGACGAGCAGGCGTGGAGCTGGCAAGATAGCCCGGCAAGCCTTGCCGGGCAACCAACGACATGACGTTAAGCGGTGCATTAAATGGGCACTATCAGCCTGCAAAGTTAGGTATGATAGCACTATTTGCTATCCTATCTGTGTCTAATGACTGATTTTCCACTGTGGTGACCCCTTAACCTATAGAAGGAGGCCCATGACAATGATTTAAGAGGTTTGAAAGTTGGATAATTCACACCCCCATACGCGTGTAGTCGCTGCCACCCTGAGGCAACCCTTGCCGGGAAAGTGTACTACGCCCCGCCACCGCATTTCCACCATCAACGCACCAAAACAGGAGTAGGGTTTTACGCCTCACGGCAGCCTGGACCTAGGTAGAATTTCCCGTGTGATCTCTGACATGCTACCCCATGTTGGTATTCTCTTTGTGCAATGTGACGTCCACCTACCGAACCAGCAAGGGGCCATCCTGGTCCCATAGGTGGTCGTGGTTTCCCGTGACAGAAGAGTAGTTCGAAATATTCAAGAAGACTTGCATTGCCAAAGTTGTCAAAGAAATGTCGGAGTACATGAAGGGGCTCCAAGAGAGGAACATGGGGTGCCACCACCTCAGAAACGTTGGTTACACAGGGAAGAGGCCCATATGGGCCAAGGAGGATGCTGAACGCAAAAGTATTGGGATCCCAGACCCCTTGGCGGAGTCCACCATCCTACAGGAGCGTGACATCATCAAGGCCCGGTACCATTGGGACCCAGTCAACAAGGTTTTCGATACGGACGCGGGCATGAAGGAGTTCATGAGATTGCTGGTAATTATTAATGTACCCCCTAATTTTAGCTTCTGATCAATTCGACTACACGCTTAGTCACATTTGTCAACGATCCTTGTTCCTTTTGCAGAAAGAGCAGCATAGGATCGCGGACAAAAGCGACTCACCGTCTGAGGCGTTGGCGAGGCCCAAGTGGGACACCCCATTTAGTCATGCCTTTAACATATTGAAACGACTCCCAGTGGACACTTGGCCGTCGTATGGACGCGTGGACGGCGTCGGAGACGGCGCCCCATGGAAGAAGTACTACCGTGAGACCACAGAGGTGAGAAAGGAAAGATGGAGGTTAAGTGAAGAAAACCTTGACAAGAAGGCTGCGATTGTGTTTGATAAGAAATCAGCTGAGACAGTCAAAGCAACGGTAGCTGCCGCAAAAGAGGAGATTGTAGCTTCATATAGTGTCTTGGTTTTGGCTATCATCAGTTGGACCAAGCAGTGTCCAAATAAGGATGCAACGGAGTTTCCCCTTTCCAACTTCTTGGGGAGCAGCTCGACTAGAGTTGCACCAGCACCTGCTCCTACACCGGATCCCGCACCTGCTCCCGCACCGGCTCCCACACCTCCTCATAGCACCTCGTCCTCCGTATCGGACGTGCTCGGTGGTGCTTCATCTTTGGCTGACCTCGACACCCTCACGGTACCTGTCACACCGACCCTCTTTAATATATGTATAATCTCCCGTTTCCATTGCCCTTTAGATGTATCACGTCAGAGACATGTATTTGCAGGCCGATGTAACCCCGTGTACTATATTGTACACCATCAGCGGCCAGAAGGTGGACGTGGGGAAGGGGATGATAATGAAGCCGAAGGAACAATTGTTCCACAGCCGACCGATCTCCCCTGACGTCTTCAAGGTTTCCGTGGACAGTGTCGAATCGGGCCACGAGAATTTGGCTCCTCTAGTAGCACTAGGGGGAGATGACGACGAGACCCCGAGGCAGCTTGGCGATTGCAAGCATTGGGTCCTGTTGTGGCTGAAGATTATGCTGATGGTGAACACCAACAGACCCAAGCAGCCTCAGCAAGGTATGAACACCAACAGCCCACCTTCCCAATTAGCGTCGCCTGTCATGCTGGGTGAGGAAGAGGCTCCATTAATGGCTGATGACGTTGCCGCCATCGAAGAAGCAATGCATGATGCCATCGATGAGGATGATGATGACCCTCTACAATATCTCAATACTGGCGCCTCTGACGACAGAGGATTGATGGCTCGGTAGTATGAGTATTCAGGGTTTGAGCGTGATGAGTTGGTGCCTGAATTGCTAGAGGATGAATGTATTATAGGCTCACTTATAGTAGCAAAGAAGCATAGGAAGAGACCAAGGAAAGGCAACAAAGCTGCTTCTATGATCCAGCCGCCTCACCAGCCTCTCGTTCAAGACCGTATACCTATCTCCAGTGCGGCAAAATGTCATATCCCCGGTGATCCGATCCTACCTAAGGCAGTGTTAGAGGCCATATACGGTGATCTAAGGAGACTTCATGACGATGTGTTGCAAACAGAGAAAATCCTGATCGCCTTGAAAAATCCAGGATACCCGCTCTACGTGGTTAATGTGCTGCAGCAAAGGTTGTACGTCAACAAATTTCCCGCGGAAAAGTTCTTCGTTCGATTTGCTTACATGTTCAACATGTTTCACGTGAAAAGGCTAGATTTTACGTTTGTCCGCCTTTTTGCCTTGCACATGAACCACATCATCGAGATTGAGCAGATACCTTATATCTATGTCGCAGACCCGTACTTCATGCAGGAGGGCTTCTTGGCAGTCTGCCCAAAGCACCGTGAATACGCGAGTAACTACATTGCCGATTTCATGGTTTCCAATAAGGACAAGGAGACGACTCCCGTGCCTTATCATCCCATCTAAGTCATCCATAGATATCTTTCATTTGATTTCAATCATTCATTTGCATGCGTGGAGGCTAATTTGAGGTGTACTTATTTTGCGCAGCGACGGGCATGTCGTCCTCATCATCCTTTAACCCCGATTCTCCCACGCTCTTTACTTGGACCTGTTGAATAACAGGAAGAAAAAGGATTACACCCACATCGAGTCTGTTCTTGACAGTGCTATCTTTAGCTATGACCTACCGGGTGGAGAGATCAAGACCAGGAAGACAAGGAACTGCGTGCCCGCCTTCGGCCATAAGATGGACTTATGCTACATCTAGCAACTGAGTGGTACTCTTAGTGATGGATTCTATGTCCTCCACCACATGCTGGAGTACACACGGGATCAGGACAACCTTCGCATGTCACCTAGATCTGACGATGCCCATATTCTGCAATGGGCAAAGAACCTAGCAGATATCCCTGATCATCGACTTTGAGCTGAGTTATATCACATAAAGTGTGAACTTGCCCAAATCATCATGAAGGAGCTTGTCGAAAAAACAGGGATGTTCTACGAAGAAGGTCAAATTTCACGGGAAGGAGTCCGAACACGCGTATCGGCTTAGCGTCTCAACCTGAAGTCTTTCACTACGCTCGGGGACTATCTCCCTGACTTGGATGGATGGCACGATATGTTGGAGTGATTGACGATATATGACAAAGTGTCCGTTTAGTCCATACTTTCTCTATGAAGAAACTTTGAGTTATGCACAATGAAACTTTATTTGTGATGTAATTAAACCGTCCTCCTCAACTATCTAAGATCACTCTAGTTAGGGCATTTTGGGTACTATGTACTTTGTTATTTATGCTTATGAAATAGTGCTTCTATTTTTGCCAAGTCTTTCTCCTTCTGTTGCTCAACTATATATGTTGCATGTTATAGACTCATGTGACGATGCAGGTATATAGATCATCGATGGCGAAGAACTGCTACGCCAGGAGTATACGACAAGTGGACGGAGTGTTAGGCCTAGGTGTATCGGTTTTTGAGTGACAACGAGAGAGGGTTAGATAGCAGAGCCGGAGCATAAAGTAGTTAGTTTAGGTTCATGCTAGTGCGAGAGAGGGATACGAACCCGTCCCTCAAGAAGTACTACATTATGTATGATGAGACATGCCATGTAACTTGTATAGTAATATCATGATTATGATGTGACGACATGATTTGTGTTGGATGATATGATGAGACTATTATGAGTATGATATGATGAGCATATTGCCAGTTTATGATATGATTAGAATACTATATAAAATCTGTACAAAACATCACAAATACGTAGCAAAAGAAAGATATGTGAAAATATATTAGTAATGCTCTTTAGCGCTGAACAGGAAAGCGCTACTGCTAAGCCACTTAGTAGTAGCACTGGTATGATCGGTACTACTGCTAAGTAGCTATAGTAGTAGTGCGGGAAGAAGTGTGCTACTGCTAAATGTTAGTTGTAGCATCGCATTAGTAGCGCGGTGCCCCGCGCTACTGATTGCCCTTAGACCCGTGCTACTGCTAGGATTTTCCCTAGTAGTGTATGTGCCTATATCTTTCCTCAGCACATGATGCTTGCCAAAAGAGAAAATAAAAAGGAATAGAGAGGAGAACTTTGACTCTTGCATAAAAGTAAATACATAGAAGTAAAAGATAGGCCATTCGCAGAGGGAAGCAGAGGTTGCCATGCGCTTTTTGTGTGTATGCTCAATCCCTTAGTGCAAAAGAATGTCACCTTATATTTCCCCTTATGAGAGCAACCTTTATTATGCAGTCTATCGCTTTTATCTTTGCCATCACAAGTTTGTACAACGCTCAATTTTCTCTTACACTAAATGATCTAACACTTTTAGAAGCAATTTTTATTGCCTTATTGCACCGATGACAACTTACTTACATGATCTTACTCAATCCTTAGGTAGGTATGGTGGACTCTTCAAATAAGATTTGGATTTAAGGGTTTTTGGATGCATAAGTAGTATCTCTACTTAGTGCGGAATTTTTGGCTAGCAAAGATGGGGGCAAGCACAACATGTTGAAGGATCTATGACAATATAACTTCTATGTGAATATGAACAAACATAAATCATTATGTTATCTTCCTTGTCCAACGTCAAAAAATTTGGCATATAATATTTTGATGGGGGCTCAAAATCACAAAAGATTTCCAAGATAGTATATTTGCATGCAAATTTTCTCTTCCCTTATTAATTCTTTCATGAATTGCATCATTGACCAATGCTATGTTTGTCAATCTCCAATAAAATTTTGTACTTATACTCTTCCTTATGTGATGCCATTACTTACCATAAGATTAGCATATGATCTTTTTCATCTATTTCCTTTCCCTTTTTATTGAACATTAAATTAAAGAAAACTAAACTCAAACTAAACTTTATTATATATCTCGCACACGATTACAAAGATAGATCACTAGGCAAACTTTCGAAAAGAAAGGATCGAACTAAACTTTTATTCATCTAAAGCAAAAGATAACTATGGATCGAACTAAGGTAAGTAAAGGCAAAAGATAGTGGAGGTGATACAATATCGGGGCACCTCCCCCAAGCTTGGCACAAGCCAAGGGGAGTGCCCATACCCGATACTCAATTTTATTTTGGCGATGAAGAAAGTGGTGGTGTGGATGAAGTAGAGGGCTTGTCCGTATTCTTTAGCTTACGCTTGAGGATGGAATTTTCCTCCTTCAATTCAAAGATCGCCTGCTCAAGCTCCAATACCTTTTTTGCATAGATCTTTCTTGCTTTCCTGCAAAATACGAAAGGGGATAAACTGGATCTTAGGTTTCTTTGCTTTGTTGGGAAGACTTGACTTCTTGAATTCCACGTGCATGGCCCCAGGTTGAGGCAATGGAACTTCATCCTCGTCTTAGCTCATTTCCTCCTCCCCTTTAGGATCATAATCTGTTTCTTCCTCCGTAGTCTAGCTATAGTGCTCTACATCCCCACAAGCCTTAGGGTATGCGATATAATCAGCAACATAGTTCTCACTCACCAAGTCTTGGGATGACATATTTTCAGATCTATAAGGAAAACAACGAGAAAAGAAAACATAAGATCTCTCCATGATACAGAGGTCAATAGGTTCAGGGGATATATAAAGATTTTTTATCTTGAGAAACAAGCAAATGGAAGAAAAAACAGAGTCTGGAAAGTAGTCGAGTTGGGCACGGTCCACCTAGGCGCGCCTGGCAAGCCAGGCATGCCTTGGTGTCTTGTGCCCACAAGGGGTGCCTTCTTGGTTGTTTCTTATTTTCCTAATTTTTGTTTTATTCCAAAATGGACAGAAAATATTTTTGCGGATTTTTCGTAGTCCATTTGCTTACCGTATCACGTACCTCCCTTTTTCACAATTCTAGTGTCATAGTTTGGATAATATTGCTTTCAACATTAATGGGTGTACCTGAGATATCTGTTTCATTCATTGCTCATTAACAACCTTGGGGTTAGTACCTTCAGCATTATTTAATTTGATGGCTCCAGATCGATAAACCTCCTTGATAACATAGGGTCCTTCCCATTTGGAGAGGATTTTTCCTGCAAAGAATCTGAAATGAGAGTTGTACAAAAGAACATATTCTCCAACCTTGACCTCACTCTTTTGGATTCTTTTCATGGCATCTTTTAACCTTTTCTTTAAATAACTTGGTATTTGCATAAGCTTGGGTTCTCCATTCATCTAGTGAGCTAATATCAAATAACCTCTTTTCACAAGCAAGTTTCAAATCAAAGTTGAGTTCTTTAATTGCCCAATATGCTTTATGTTCTAACTCAAGAGGCAAATGACAAGATTTTCCATAAACCATTTTATAAGGAGACGTACCCATAGGATTTTTATATGTTGTTCTATTGGCCCAAAGTGCATCATCTAATTTCTTAGACCAATTCTTTCGGGACATATTGATAGTTTTTTGTAATATTAAGTTTATTTCTCTACTGCTAAGTTCAACTTGACCACTAGTCTGAGTTTGATAGGGTGATACAATTCTAGGGTTAACATCATATTTAGCAAGCATTTTACGGAAAGCACCATGAATAAAGTGTGAACCACCATCAGTCATTAAATATCTAGGGACTCCAAACCTTCGGAAAATGACTTCCTTAAGCATTTTAATAGAGGTGTTGTGATCAGCACTACTAGTTGGAATAGCTTCTACCCACTTAGTAATAAAATCAATATCAACCAAAATATGTGTATACCCTTTAGAGGAAGGAAAAGGTCCCATGTAATAAAATCCCCATACAACAAATGGTTCAACAACAAGATAATAATTCATAGGCATTTCTGGATGCTTACCAATATTTCCAATTCTTTGACATTCATACCAAGATAAAACAAACTTACGAGCATATTTGAAGAGAGTAGGCCAATAAAAACTGGATTGCAATACCTTGAGAGTAGTTCTATCTCCCACATGATGTCCTCCGTAAGCTTCGGAGTGTCAATTATGTAGGATTTGTTCATGTTCATGCTTAGTTACACGACATCTAACAACACCATCTACTGCTTCTTTATAAAGACGTGGGTCATCCCAAAAGTAATGTCTTAAATCATAGAAGAATTTTTTCTTTTTTTGGTATGTGAAGCTAGGTGGTATGTATTTAGAAACAATATAATTTGCATAGTCAGCAAACCAAGGAGTGTCATGAGAAACATTTATTGCAGCTAATTGTTCATTTGTAAAACTATCATTAATAGGTTGTGGGTCATGAAGAATAGTTTCTAACCTAGACAAGTTATCATCTTCAGGGTTCTTAGCCCCTTTTCTATCAATGATATGTAAGTCAAATTCTTGTAGCAAAAGAACCCATCTAATAAGTCTAGGTTTAGCATCTTTCTTTTCCATAAGATATGTTATAGCAGCATGACTGATGCGAACAATCACTTCAGAATCAGCAATGTCAGATCTAAATTTATCACAAGCAAACACGATTGCTAAAATTTCTTTTTCAGTAGTAGCATAATTGCGTTGGGCACTATTTAGAGTTTTACTAGCATAATTAATAACATTTAATTTCTTATAAACTCTTTGTCCTATAAAAGCACCAACATCATAGTCACTAGCATCACACATAATTTCAAAAGGCAAGTTCCAATTAGGTGGTTGAACAACAGGTGCAGAAATTAAGGCTTTCTTAAGTGTTTCAAAGGCTTCTACACAATCATCATAAAAAACAAATGGGACATCCTTTTGTAAAAGATTTGTAAGAGGCCTAGAAATTTAGGAGAAGTATTTAATAAATCTCCAATAGAAACCAGCATGACTGAGGAAACTACGAATACCTTTGACATCTTTAGGCCATGGCATTTTCTCAATTGCATCAACTTTAGCTTTCTCCACCTCAATACCTCGTTCGGAAATTTTATGTCCCAAGACAATACCTTCATTAACCATAAAGTGGCACTTCTTCCAATTCATGACGAGATCAATTTGCTCACATCTCTGCAAAACTCATTCAAGGTTACTCAAGCAATCATCCAATGAAGTTCCATAAACTGAAAAACCATCCATGAAAACCTCAACAATCTTTTCACAAAAGTTAGAGAATAAAATAGTCATATATTTTTGAAAGGTAGCAGGTGCATTGCATAAACCAAAAGGCATACGTCTATAAGCATAAGTTCCAAAAGGACAAGTAAAGGTGGTTTTCTCTTGATCAGGTTGTGAGACATGTATTTGAGAAAAACCGGAATATCCATCAAGGAAGCAAAAATGTGTGTGCTTTGACGACCTTTCTAGCATTCAATCAATAAAAGGTAGAGGGTAATCATATTTTCTTGTAGCTTTATTTAATTTTCTAAAATCAATTACCATTCTGTAGCCAATGATAATTTGTTGTGGGGTAAGTTCATTTTTATCATTAGGAACAACAGTAATACCCCCATTTTAAGGGACATAATGAACGAGACATACCCATCTACTATTAGCTACAAGATAGATTATACCTGCTTCCAGAAGCTTCAATATTTCAGTCCTCGCCACTTCTTCCATTTTAGGATTTAAACATCATTGGTGATCAACAACGGGTTTAGCATCAGGCTCAATATTAGTTTTGTGATGATAGAGAGTGGGACTAATGCCCTTTAAATCATCAAGAGTGTATCCAGTAGCAGCTCGGTGCTTCTTCAGAACCTTCAATAATCTTTCTTCTTCATGTTCCGAAAGGTTAGCACTAATAATAAGAGGATATATCTTTTTCTCATCAAGATAAGCATATTTCAAAGTGTCTGGCAATTGTTTCAATCCAAACACAGGATCACCTTTAGGTGGAGGAGGACCTCCTCGAGTTTCAATGGGCAAATTTTGTTTAAGTAAAGGACCTTGTTCAAAGAAATTTTTATCTATTTCATTTCTTTCATGCAAATGCATATCACTTTCATGGTCAAGCAAATATTATTCTAGAGGATCAGTAGGAGGTATGGCAATAGAAGCAAGACCAATTATTTCATCCTTACTAGAAAATTCATTCTTATGGTGCTTTCTACTAAACTTGGAAAAATTAAACTCATGAGACTCATCATAAAAACTAACACCGACAGTTTGCTTCTTGCAATCTATTTTAGGATTAATAGTGTTCTAGAAAGGTCTACCAAAGATAATGGGACAAAATTCATCTTGTGGGGAACCAAGAACAAGAAAATCAGTAGGATTTTATTTTCCCACACAAGATTCAACATCTCTAGCAATCCCAATTGGTGTGATGGTGTCTCCATTAGCAAGTTTAATAGTAACATCTATGTCTTCTATTTCAACGGGTGCTATATCATTCATAATTTCTTGATATAAGGTAAAAGGAATAGCACCTATGTCGCTTAAACCATGATAATGGTGCTATCCTATTTTAACTGAGACAACAAGCATGCCAACAACGAGTGTATGCTTATCTTTTCATCGGGTTTGGCAATTCTAGCAGCTTCATCACAGAAGTAAGTAACATGCCCATCTATATTTTCAACCCGGAGATCTTTAACCATAGCAACACTAGGTTCTACTTTGATTTGTTTAGCAGGTTTGTAAGTTCTAATATAACTTTTCTTGACCACAGTTGAAACTTTAGCATGTTCCTTTATCCTAACAGGGAAGGTGGTTTTTCAATATAAGCAATAGGAACAACTGGATCAAAATTATAAATAATAGTCTCATCTCTAGCTATTACCAGTTCTTTAATTTATTCTTTGATAGGTGAGTGATAGTTAAACCACTTCTCTGTAGGGAGATCAACATGAGTAGCAAATGATTCAAAAAAGGAGGCTACTATCTCAGAGTCAAGTCCATTTTTGGTGCTAAACTTTTGAAAATCATCGGTATTCATAAAAGATTTAACACAATCATACTTGAGCTTCATACCTGACTCTTTACCTTTGTCGAGTTCCCAATCTTCAGAGTTACGTTTAATTATTTCTAAAATATCCCACCGGAAGTCAATAGTCTTCTTCATAAAGGAACCAGTACAAGAAGTATCGAGCATGGATCGATCATCATGAGAAAGCCGAGCATAAAAATTCTGAATAATAATTTCTCTTGAGAGCTCATGATTGGGGCATGAATATAACATTGACTTAAGCCTCCCCCAAGCTAGAGCGATAATTTCTCCATCACGAGGCAAAAAACTATATATACAATTCCGATCATGGTGAACTAGATGCATAGGATAATTTTTTGTTGAAATTCCAATTTCAATCGATTCCAATTCCAAGATCCAATATCATTGCATAGCCTATACCATGACAATGCTTTTCCCTTCAAAGATAAAGGGAAAACCTTCTTCTTAGCTTCATCTCCGGGTAAATCTGCAAGCTTACATAATCCACATATATCAAGTGCATATCAGGATGTTCGGTTCTGTCTCCTGCATAAGGATTAGCTAGCAGTTGTTCTATCATACCCGAAGGAATTTCATAACCAATATTTTCAGTAGGTGCAGTAGGTTGAGGGGTAAATATTTGTGCTTCCGGTCGAGGTGAAGACACCACGAACAAACCCTTGAAAGGATTGTTTTCCATAGTAAGAAGTGACAATAAATTTCAGCATGTAGTAATATTTTTTTCCTTACCAATTCACAATTACCAAGAGCGCTTCACTCCCCGAAAATGGCGCTAGAAAAGAGACTTGATGACCCACAAGTATAGAGGATCAATCATAGTCCTTTCGATAAGTAAGAGTGTCGAACCCAATGAGGAGCAGAAGGAAATGACAAGTAGTTTTCAGCAAGGTATTCTGTGCAAGCATTGAAATTATAAGAAACGAGTAGTTAGATAGCAAGATAATATGTAATGAGCAAGTAACGGTAATGGTAACAAAAGTTCAGAAAGGTAGCCCAATCCTTTTGATGAAAAGTACAAGCCAAAACAGTCGCTTATGATAAGCAAAGTGTTCTTGAGGGTACACGGGAATTTCATCTAGTTACTTTCATCATGTTGGTTTGATTTGTGTTCACTACTTTGATAATTTGATATGTGGGTGGATCGGTGTTTAGTTGTTGTTCTTACTTGAACAAACCTCCTAATTGTGATTAACCCCCTCGCAAGAATCTACAACTACGAGAAAAGTATTAAGAATAAATCTAACCATAGCATTAAACTTTTGGATCCAAATCAGTCCCTTACGGAATAGCGCATAAACTAGGGTTTAAGATTCTATCACTCTCACAACCCATCATCTAATAACTACTCCACAATACACTCGCTTAGGCCCAAATATGGTGATGTGTCATGTAGTCGATGTTCACATGACAACACTAAGGGAATCACAAAATACATACTATCAAAATATTGAATACATATCAAGTTCACATGATTACTTGCAACAAGATTTCTCCCGTGACCTCAAGAACAAAAGTAACTACTCACAAATGATAATCATGCTCAAGATCAGAGGGGTATTAAATAGCATAATTGATCTGAACATATAATCTTCCACCAAATAAACCATATCGTAATCAACTAGAAGATGTAATTAGCACTACTACTCACCCACAAGCACCAATATATATTTTTGGTACAAAGATTGAACTCAAGAGATGAACTAGGGTTTGAGAGGAGATAGTGTTGTTGAAGATGTTGATGGAGAATGCCCTCCCCAAGATTGGGGAGTTTTTTGTGATGATGATGACGATGATTTCTCCCTCTGGGTGCGCTTAGCACTAGCTCAAACCAGGCGGTGGAGCCGGCAGCCGAGGCTGGAGCTTTAGCCTTATCAGTGGCCATCGGGCGAGATCTCGGTGAGGAGGATCGACAGATCTGGAGGATTCTTCCAGCGTAGGGAGAGAAGGGAATCTGGAGCAAGACAAAAGGAAGGCAATGAAGGCTCAGCAGCAGGTGTCGGCCCTTTTGTCAGCCGGGAACGGTTGCCAAGTTAGCATGGGGAAGTGGAGACGCCCACGTCCCATCAATCGTGATGCGTCGTCCAAGGCCACAGGTGGTTAGGGACCGTGGCGCTCCACACTTGCCCTTTGGCTTCTCCTAGAAGCCATGTCCGAGCGCGCCTTGGGCCCGGGGGCTACTGTCTGCGTGCTGGATACAGGGGTACCCAGACTTGCCTGCCTGCGGCCCACGGTGTGGCTCCATCGACGGCCTGGTATGGCCCATCAACTAAAGACCCTTGCGAGGGACCAATCCTCGTGAGGCGTACGACACAAAGACCTCCAAGGGGATCGGCCTCCTCAGGCTGGCTCCCGAGGAGCGGAGATCTCTATGCAAGGAGCACCTCACGAGCCTCAGCTGACAGGAGCCATGACCACCAAGGCCAGGTGGGCGCCAGGCGGGCGCTACTGGGTGCAGTGTACCAGCTTCCTCTTCGGTGCCAAGGGGGCAAGCAGCAGGCGCAGAGTCCCGAGGAATCAGCCAAAGGTTTCCATTTTGGTGCAACCACACCAAGACCACCAAGACGGCAGGTCGGAGGTCATCGCCGAGCCCACCACAGCGTCATGACCAGAATCTTTTGCAGGCGAAGACCACATTAGTCAGGATAGGATGTACTTGTTGTCTCCCTTCAAATCTGGCCGTTGTGGGATCCCTTCCCGCCAACATTTGGGAAGATGACCAAGGCCTCTATAAATAGGACCTAGCCATAACCATAGGGAATGGGGGATTGATCGGATCCATTCCACCGTCGCCATCTCACCAGCTCTCTTGAGCTCAAGAACACCTCACCTCCTGAGGATGTTCAACCACTGTACTAGTTCATCCTCGGCCCCTTGAGGCAAATCCACCACAAAGCAGGAGTAGGATTTTACGCCGCAAGGTGGCCCGAATCTGGGTAAACTGCTGTATCTTTCCTTCCCTTGGAGCTCGGTGCGCTAGGCTATGAGGTTTCATGAGTTAGCAGGCTAGGTAGATGGAGATCTCCACACGCACCCCAGAGTTTGAACCTCTCAAGGGTTTGCGGAACCCGAAATCCAACAAAAGTACATCATCTAGACCTTCCTGGCACACTTGATCTTGACGCTGTGGCTGTCAGTGTACTCGTCGGTTACGGGAAGTAGACACGCCCTCATGTCCAAGATCCGCCTGTACAAGTCGTAGCATGCGTATGTGTCATGGCCGCATAGGTTATGTAGGCTAGATTCAGAGGTACCTCTCACGTGTTCAGGTTGTTGGTATCGACGTCTTCTTTCATGTTGTCATAGTAGGGGTTAATGATGGTCGTGGCAAGGTCAACCATGGAGTCCTTCTCCTGCCCGTTGCCGATGATCTTGTGTTGCTTCTGGATGTCAACAAGCTTGTTGCACCAGATGGCCGAATTGTAAAGCACAGTTGCGTTCTTCTTGCTCTCCACCATAGAGAAGGTGCAGTTTGCGGTGCCAATGAAACGGGCGAATGCTCTAGAACCTCTGATGGCCCTACAACATTGTTAGACGAGAACCTTGTCCCCGCACGCATACCTGAGCGACGGTGATCCGCTAGTCCCTGTCAGGAGATGAATGGATTGGCACACGGCCTAGTCCTGCGACCTTCTGCTTTCTCCTCCTTTAGGTACTGCTTAAAATTGGCGAGGCAGAGCTTCACCAAGTCCGGATCGTTGGTGTACATCACATTCAACTTGGTGTTGTCATGGGTCTGAAGGACGATCTCAAAGGTGAACTCCTTGCTGAAGTTCATATCCAGCAGGCTCACTCCTCGGATCGCCATTGGAGTCTCTTCAAGTGAACGAGTGGGTAGGCGGCGGCAGTAGCTCGTTTTTAGCTCTTGGGGAACTGCATTCAACAGTAAACTGAGTTTGTACATGAGACAACAGTTACTACCCCTCCCACGCCCACTTCACGCCCGATAGAACATGCACCCTCGGCGCATTCAAACGCCTCCATTAAACCCGCATGGAATCCGAGAAACCTATTTTCGCCACACGTCGGTTAACGAGCGGGTCTGTATTGGTACTGTAATAGCAAGTGTTAGTCGTCACTTTACTTAAATTTTAATAGCTTTAATTAAAATTTATTCTTAAAACAAGCAAAGCATTGGCTCGTTCTAACAGTGCCACAACAATTAGAATTATTATTCTCAGGACGCACACGATCAGCTCATTTGCCACACTTTCATATAGACAATACTAGCAAGTTTGAATAGCTTGTTATGGTTGTCGTCCTCTGCATCATCATGTCGTGTTTCCCAGCTTGCAAGATTTAGAACCAACCAATAAGATTCAAATTGCAAGATCCAGAACCAACCCATTAGATCCTTTGGATAATCTCGGGATTGAATCCATCGTGGATAGCCGTGTCATACAACCCGAGAACTTGGCAAATGCTCTTGACCATCACAACATCTCTAGTTGAGTATTCCTGTTTGCACAGCTAAGAAAGAGCATGATTATTATAATAGTGGCACTAGTTGAAGCAAACTTTATTTCCATAATGAGAAAAGATAGCATTATTTAAAAAAATACAATGTTAGCACTGTATGACAAAGCACAATCATGTTAAAAATGGACAGTACTGACCTGTGTGAGATGACTTTGGGAGATCAAGTTATTATTCATGTCCCCATATCTTACCATGAAGGGAATTCGTTGACATCCATTAACACCTCAGTGTGGCAGTAGAAGGAGGAGCGTCGACTCATTTCAATCACTTTTTTTTGCAGTTCAACTAAAATTATGGCGCCCGCTAGTTAGAGAGGGGGTCGCGCCACCTCAACGGTACGCGTGATGGACTCAACTAGTTCAGTGCAGCTATGTGATTGATGTAGTGCACATGGGCTTGATTCTACCAGATAGGTCTTCTGCAAGCTATCTACATTGGAAATGAAATGGTAGCTAAGACATTAGCTCTATTTTAAATGTGTTATTACTTCATTTTATCAGTGGCAGTAGTGGCGCCAAAAGATTGCCTCAAATTATTAGTGGCATTAAATTAAGATGCAAAAATAATATCATTATTGCTTTCTCATAGCAGTGCCAAAACAGTAGCACAAGATCACTAGCTGGATGCATAGTCAAAATCAACCAAAAAGGAACATACCTGGTCATGGGAACTATAACTGAGAGAGGGGCCAACGCCACCATGAATCGATGTGGTGAACCAGCATATCCACTCTGACGATTGCTACCTCTTGAGCACTGCGTTGGATTTCCCCGAAGAGGAGAGGATGATGCAGCAAAGTAGCGAAAGTATTTCCCTCAGTTTTCGAGAACCAAGGTATCAATCCAGTAGGAGACCACGCACAAGTCCCTCGTACCTACACAAAACGATAGCTCCTCGCAACCAACGCGATTAGGGGTTGTCAATCCCTTCACAGTCACTTACGAGAGTGAGATCTGATAGAGATGATAAATAATATTTTTGGTATTTTTGGTATAGATATGCAAAGTGAAAAGTAAAAGGCAAAGTAAAAACAAAGCAAGTAATAAAGTAATGGAGATCGATATGATGAGAATAGACCCGGGGGCCATAGGTTTCACTAGTGGCTTCTCTCAAGAGCATAGATATTCCACGGTGGGTGAACAAATTACTGTTGAGCAATTGACAGAATTGAGCATAGTTATGAGTATATCTAGGTATGATCATGTATATAGGCATCATGTCCAAGACAAGTAGATCGAAATGATTCTGCATCTACTACTATTACTCCACTCATCAACCGCTATCCAGCATGCATCTAGAGTATTAAGTTAAAAACAGAGTAACGCCTTAAGCAAGAGACATGATGTAGAGGGATAAATTCATGCAATATGATAAAAACCCCATCTTGTTATCCTCGATGGCAACAATACAATACGTGCCTTGCTGCCCCTTGTTTCACTTGGAAAGGACACCGCAAGATTGAACCCAAAGCTAAGCACTTCTCCCATTGCAAGAACTACGAATCTAGTTGGCCAAACCAAACGGATAATTCGAAGAGACTTGCAAAGATAACTCAATCATACATAAAAGAATTCAGAGAAGATTCAAATACTATTCATAGATAAGCTGGATCATAAACCCACAATTCATCGGTCTCAACAAACACATCGCAAAAAGAAGATTACATCAAATAGATCTGCACGAGAGAGGGGGAGAACATTGTATTGCGATCCAAAAAGAGAGAAGAAGCCATCTAGCTACTAGCTATGGACCCGAAGGTCTGAAGTAAACTACTCACACTTCATCGGAGGGGCTATGGTGTTGATGTAGAAGCCCTCCATGGTGGATTCCCCCTTCGGCGGAGCTCCGGAATAGGCCACAAGATGGGATCTCGTGGATACAGAAGGTTGCGGCGGTGGAATTAGGTTTTTGGCTCCTTTTCTGTTCGTTTGAGGATACATAGGTATATATAGGAGGAAGGAGTACGTCGGTGGAGCAACAGGGGGGCCACGAGGCAGGGGGGCGCGCCCTAGGGGGGGCGCCCCCCACCCTCGTGACCACCTCTGTTACTTCTTGGAGTAGGGTCCAAGTCTTCTGGATCACGTTCGGTGAGAAAATCTCGTTCCCAAAGGTTTCATTCCTTTTGGACTCCATTTGATATTCCGTTTCTTCGGAACACTTAAATAGGCAAAAAAACAGCAATTCTGGGTTGGGCCTCTGGTTAATAGGTTAGTCCCAAAAATAATATAAAAGTGGAAAATGAAATCCAATATAGTCCAAAACAGTAGATAAAGTAGCACGGAGCAATAAAAAATTATAGATACGTTGGAGACGTATCAGGCATCCCTAAGCTTAATTCCTGCTCGTCCTCGAGTAGGTAAATGATAAAAAAGAATTTTTGATGCGGAGTGATACTTTGGCATAATTTCAATGTAAATCTTCTTAATTGTGGCATGAATATTCAGATCCGAAAGATTCAAGACAAAAGTTCATATTGATATAAAAAATAATAATACTTCAAGCATACTAATCAAAGCAATCATGTTTTCTCAAAATAGCATGGCAAAAGAAAGTTCATCCCTACAAAATAATATAGTTAGGCTATGCTTCATTTTCGTCACACAAAGATGTTCCCAACTTCTATACCCCCGATGACAAGCCAAGCAATTGTTTCATACTTAAATAATCTCAAACTTTTACAACCTTTACGCAATACATGAGAGTGAGCCATGGATATAGCATTATGGGTGGAATAGAGTATGATTATGGGGATTGTGTGGAGAAGACAAAAAAGGAGAAAGTCTCACATTGACGAGGCTAATCAACGGGCTATGGAGATGCCCATCAATTGATGTCCACATGAGGAGTAGGGATTGCCATGCAACGGATGCACTAGAGCTATGAATGCTAAACAAAAGAAAAACTAGTGGGTGTGCATCCAACTTGCTTGCTCATGAAGACCTAGGGCATTTGAGGAAGCCCATCGTAGGAATATACAAATCCACCACCGTGCTCTGAAAGATCTAAGTGAAGTACTAGAGCAAAAATTATCACGCTCAAAAGATAAAAGTGAAGCACTACGAGCAAAACTATCAGGCTCAAAAGATATAAGTGAAGCACATAGAGTATTCTAGCAAATTCCAATTTATGTATGGCTCTCTCAAAAGGTGTGTACAGAAAGGATGATTGTGGTAAACTAACAAGCAAAGACACAAATAATACAAGACGCTCCAAGCAAAACACATATCATGTGGTGAATAAAAATATAGCTCCAAGTAAATTACCGATGGAAGTAGACGAAAGAGGGGATGCCTTCCGGGGCATCCCCAAGCTTTGACTTTTTGGTGTCCTTGGTTTATCTTGGGGGTTCCATGCGCATCCCCAAGCTTAGGCTCTTGCCACTCCTTGTTCCATAATCCATCAAAAGAATTCACTCAAAACTTGAAAACTTCACAACACAAAACTCAATAGAAATCTCGTGAGCTCCGTTAGAGAAAGAAAACAAAAGACTGCTTCAAGGTACTGTAATGAACTCATTATTTATTTGTATTGGTGTTATACCTACTGTATTCCAACTTCTCTATGGTTCATAAACTATTTTACTAGCCATAGAGTCATCAAAATAAGCAAACAACACACGCAAAACAGAATCTGTCAAAAACAGAACAGTCTGTAGCAATCTGTAACTAAAGGAAACTTCTAGAACTCTAAAAATCCTACCAAAATAGGAAGTCCTGTAAAATTTGTTTATTTAACAGAAGAAAAAACAATCAACACAAAATCACGTTCCTGTGATTTAACAAAATTATATTCGTGTGTGTAAAGTTTCTGTTTTTCAGCAGAATCAAATCAACTATCAATGTAGGTTATCATATAGGCTCTACTTGGCACAAACACTAATTAAAAGATAAAACCACATCTAAACAGAGGCTATATGGATTATTTATTCCTAAACAGAAGCAAAAACAAAAAAACAAAAATAAAATTGGGTTGCCTCCCAACAAGCGCTATCGTTTAACGCCCCTAGCTAGGCATAAAAGCAAGGATAGATCTAGGTATTGCCATCTTTGGTAGGCAATCCATAAGTGGCTCTCATGATAGATTCATATGGTAATTTTATTTTATTTCTAGGGAAGTGTTCCATGCCCTTCTTTAAGGGAAATTGAAATATAATATTCCCTTCCTTCATATCAATAATTGCACCAATCGTTCTAAGGAAAGGTCTACCAAGAATAATAGGACATGAAGGATTGCAATCTATATCAAGAACTATAAAATCTACGGGCACATAATTCCTATTTGCAACAATAATAACATCATTAATTCTTCCCATAGGCTTTTTAATAGTGGAATCCTCAAGATGCAAGTTTAGAGAGCAATCATCAAAGTCACAGAAATCTAGCAAATCACACAAAGTTTTGGGAATAGTAGAGACACTAGCACCCAAATCACACAAAGCATGAAACTCATAATCTTTAATTTTAATTTTAATAGTAGGTTCCCACTCATCATAGAGTTTTCTAGGGATAGAAACTTTCAACTCAAGTTTTTCTTCATAAGATTGCATCAAGGCATCAACAATGTGTTCGATAAAGGCCTTATTTTGACTATAAGCATGAGGAGAATCTAGCACGGATTGCAACAAGGAAATACAATCAATTAAAGAGCAATTTTCATAATTAAATTCCTTGAGATCCAAAATATTGGGTTTAGCAACATCTAGGTTTTTATTTATTTCAATCCCACTTTTATCAATTTCATCATCAAGATCTAGAAACTCCGAATTCTTAGAACGCCTTCTAGGTAAAGGAAGATCATATTCAGTTTCATCAAGATTCATATTGCAAAACAAAGATTTAATGGGGGACACATCAATAACTTTTAGATCTTCATCTTGATTTTCATAGGAATTGGAAGAACACGCTTTAGTAAAGGCATCTTTGGAAGCACGCATCCTAGCGGTTCTTTCCTTGCACTCATCAATGGAAATTCTCATGGCTTTAAGAGACTCATTGATATCATGCTTAGGAGGAATAGATCTAAGCTTTAAAGAATCAATGTCAAGAGAAATTCTATCAATGTTCCTAGCTAAATCATCAACTTTAAGCAATTTCTCTTCAAGCAAAGCATTAAAATTATTTTGTGAATTCATAAACTCTTTAACACTGCTCTCAAATACAGAGGGCATCTTATTAAAATTTCCATAAGAGTTGTTGTAGGAATTTCCATAATTATTAGAAGGATTACTAGGATAAGGCCTAGGATTAAAATTCCCTCTATACGCATTGTTTCCAAAACTATTCCTACCAACAAAATTCACATCCATAGATTCATTATTATTCTCAATCAAAGTAGACAAAGGCATATCATTAGGATCAAGAGAAGTATTTTTAGTAGCAAACATCTTCATAAGTTCATCCATCTTTTCACTCAAAACATTGATTTCTTCTATAGCATGCATTTTACTGGAAGATCTTTCGGTGTGCCATTGAGAATAATTAGCCATAATATCAAGAAATTTGGTAGCATCTCCTAACGTAATTTCCATAAACGTGCCTCCCGCGGCCGAATCTAAAAGATTTCTAGAAGCAAAATTAAATCCGGCATAAAATTTTTGTATGATCATCCATAAATTCAAACCATGAGTATGGCAATTGCGAAGCATCAATTTCATTATTTCCCAAGATTGGGCAACATGCTCATGATCAAGTTGTTTAAAATTCATAATATCGTTCCTAAGAGTGATGATCTTAGCGGGACGAAAATACTTAGAGATAAAAGCATCTTTGCACTTGTTCCAAGAATCAATACTATTTTTAGGCAAAGACGAAAACCAAACTTTAACACGATCTCTAAGTGAAAACGGAAATAACTTCAATTTGACAATATTGTTATCCGTATCTTTCTTATTTTGCATATCACACAAATCAACAAAATTGTTTAAATGAGTAGCGGCATCTTCACTAGGAAGGCCGGTGAATTGATCTTTCATCACAAGATTCAGCAAAGCGGTATTGATTTCACAAGACTCATCATTATTAAGAGGGGCAATCAGAGTACTAAGGAAATCATTAATATTGGTATTCGAGAAGTCACACAATTTGGTATTATCTTGCGCCATGGCAACAAGTAATCCAACACGCAAGCAAACAGAAAGGCAACGGGAAAAGGGAAATGGGAAAAAAGGAGGAGATTGGGAAAGAGAGGGCGAATAAAACGGCAAGGGTGAAGTGGGGGAGAGGAAAACGAGAGGCAAAAGGCAAATAATGTAATGCGAGAGATAGGGATTGTGATGGGTACTTGGAATGGTTGACTTGCTCTTGCGTGAGCCTCCCCGGGAACGGCGCCAGAAATTCTTCTTGCTACCTCTTGAGCACTGCGTTGGATTTCCCCGAAGAGGAGAGGATGATTCAGCAAAGTAGCGTAAGAATTTTCCTCAGTTTTTGAGAACCAAGGTATCAATCCAGTAGGAGACCACACACAAGTCCCTCGTAACTACACAAAACGATAGCTCCTCGCAACCAACGCGATTAGGGGTTGTCGATCCCTTCACGGTCACTTACGAGAGTGAGATCTGATAGAGATGATAAATAATATTTTTGGTATTTTTGGTATAGAGATGCAAAGTGAAAAGTAAAAGGCAAAGTAAAAACAAAGCAAGTAATAAAGTAATGGAGATTGATATGATGAGAATAGACCCGGGGGCCATAGGTTTCACTAGTGGCTTCTCTCAAGAGCATAGATATTCCACAATGGGTGAACAAATTATTGTTGAGCAATTGATAGAATTGAGAATAGTTATGAGTATATCTAGGTATGATCATGTATATAGGCATCACGTCCAAGACAAGTAGATCGAAACGATTCTGCATCTAGTACTATTACTCCACTCATCAACCGCTATCCAGCATGCATCTAGAGTATTAAGTTAAAAACAGAGTAACGCCTTAAGCAAGATGACATGATGTAGAGGGATAAATTCATGCAAGATGATAAAAACCCCATCTTGTTATCCTCGATGGCAACAATACAATATGTGCCTTGCTGCCCCTTCTGTCACTGGGAAAGGACACCGCAAGATTGAACCCAAAGCTAAGCACTTATCCCATTGCAAGAACTACCAATCTAGTTGGCCAAACCAAACGGATAATTTGAAGAGACTTGCAAAGATAACTCAATCATACATAAAAGAATTCAGAGAAGATTCAAATATTATTCATAGATAAGCTGGATCATAAACCCACAATTCACCGGTCTCAACAAACACACCGCAAAAAGAAGATTACAGCGAATAGATCTCCACGAGAGGGGGAGAACATTGTATTGAGATCCAAAAAGAGAGAAGAAGCCATCTAGCTACTAGCTATGGACCCGAAGGTCTGAAGTAAACTACTCACACTTCATCGGAGGCGCTATGTTGTTGATGTAGAAGCCCTCCATGGTGGATGCGCCCTCCGGCGGAGCTCCGGAACAGGCCCCAAGATGGGATCTCATGGATACAAAAGGTTGCGACGATGGATTTAGGTTTTTGGCTCCTTTTCTGATCGTTTTGGGATACGTAGGTATATATAGGAGGAAGGAGTACGTCGGTGGAGCAACAGGGGGTCACGAGGCAGGGGGCACACCCTAGGGGGGGGGGCGCCCCCCATTCTCATGACCGCCTCTGTTACTTCTTAGAGTAGGGTCCAAGTCTCCTGGATCACGTTCGGTGATAAAATCATGTTCCCGAAGGTTTGATTCCGTTTGGACTCCGTTTGATATTCCGTTTCTTCGAAACACTAAAATAGGCAAAAAACAGCAATTCTGGGCTTGGCCTCTGGTTAATAGGTTAGTCCCCAAAATAATATAAAAGTGGAAAATAAAGCCCAATATAGTCCAAAACAGAAGCTAAAGTAGCATGGAGCAATCATAAATTATAGATACATTGGAGACGTATCAACGATTCACTTCATGCGACTTTTTCTGCAGTTCAACTGAAATGAAGCAAAGATTGTATCATGTAGCTAGCAAGAAGTAGTTGCTCTCATGAGCTGGCAGGTTCTTCTTTAGTAGTTATACTAAAATTGTGCAACATTAAGGTTGGCTGTTCTGCTCATGCAAGGTGCAACTATAATTTGCTTACCTTTTGTGCAGTTCCACTAAAATAAAGTGCCATTGCAGTGACAGTGATAGTTCATCTTGCAAAGGCTAATAAAATATTGCATGAGATTACCAGCAGAGCTTGATGGAGATTCTGGAAACTTTGATCACCATTTTGTGCAGTTCCACCAAAATTGAGAGACGTTGCCCATGTGACATTATAGTTGAACTGCACAAGACACTCATTCCAAAAAAGTGTTTTGTGCAGTTCACCAAAAGGTCACAATAGCAACAAGGTGAAATGGATATCCCTATCCGTGAAATGAAAAGAAGCGTTTTAATTATGTTCATGGCAATCATGCAAGGATAATACACATTTTAAAATGGCAGCATTGCTTCATGTTACTAGAAGCATTACGGTCAACAATGACATCCGTGAAATATGGGATTACTTTAATGAGGGCATTGCTGTTTACCAGATACAATAGATCGACAACAGCTAAAGAGTTGGTTTAAGGCATGGGACAGTGGGGGCACCAGGACACTCAACAGCGTAAACAAGCAACTTACTTATCATACTGGGAAAATAGCATGAGTTTGATTGTAGTGTACCAGTTTCCTCTTCGGTGCAAAGGAGGCAAGCAGCAGGCACAGAGTCCCGAGGAATCAGCCAAAGGTTTCCATTTTGGTGCAACGAGACCAAGACCGCTAGGGCGGCAGGACGGAGGTCATCGCCGAGCCTACCGCAGAGTCACGACCAGAAGCCTTGCACGCGAAGACCACTTTAGTCAGGATAGGATGTACTTGTTGTCTCCCTTCAAATCCGGCCGTTGTGAGATCCCTTCCCGCCAACATTTGGGAAGAGAACCAAGGCCACTATAAATAGGACCTAGCCACCACCATAGAGAGGGGGTCGAATCCACAAAAGAGAGCACGGGATCAGATCCATTCCGATGTCGCCATCTCACTAGTTCAGTTGAGCTCAAGAATACCTCACGTCCTGAGGTTGTTCAACCATTGTACTAGTTAATCCTCAGTCCCATGAGGCAATCCACCACAAATCTAGAGTAGGGTATTACACCGCAAGGTGGGCCGAACCAGGATAAACTACTATGTCTTTCTTTCCCTTCGAGCCCGACGCGCTAGGCTGTGAGGCCTCGCGAGTAGCAGGCTGGGTAGGTTGAGATCTCCGCACGCACCCAGAGTTCGAACCCCTCAAGGGTTTGCGGAACCCAAAATTCGACATTTGGCGCGCCAGGTAGGGCGGCGTCGGATCTTCACTTCCATTGATCAATTAACCGCTATTCCGACACTTCCATGGCTGACGCACGTCGGGCTCGCGCTGAGTGCCGGATTGAGGTTGCCGCCTGCGTCACTCAGACGGCACCGGCGGGCAACGCCTGTCCTTGTCGTCCTCCATCACCGGTCGCTAATGCCCCCACTAGCCCTGCTGGCCACGAATGGCAAGCTTCATCGCTTCACCCCTCTAAGCGCCGCGACGGGCGCACCGCCACTCCGTCGCTGACTCCGGTCGCTTCATCTTCACATGTGCGCCGTGGCCCGGTGAACGCGCAAGCTGCCCTGCTCATGGTGCGGGAGCTCCTTCGCTACTGCCCCGTCGACGACTTCTACAAGGAGTGGCTCGAATGCATCGCCGAGCTCGTCAGTGCCGCCAGAGACTCTACTGCGCCGGCCCGCTCACTGCCTCAGCAGCCGCCACCTGCGGGCGATGTGGCTCATGGGGAACCTCCATTGCCTCTAGTCCAGGGCGCCATCGTCAACCCAAGGTAGGTAGCGCCATGGCATGACCCACAGTGTTAGGCGCCTGCGGGCGAAGGAGCAAGCTGTCAAGTGGTGCAGCGGCCCCATGAAGATGCACGTGCGCTTCCCACACCTCCACGTCAAGACCGTGCGCTGCATGTGGTGGTGGCATGCGAGCACCAAACCAGGCTCCACTACCCCGATGGGCTCCCGTGAGCCCAGAAGTGTGCCCTGCGTTCACCCCGGAGCTGCGCAACATCATCTGGCAAACCAAGTTCAAGCCTGACCTTCCCCCATGCTACGACGGCACCGCCGACCACGCCGAGTCCATGCAACTCTACGACCTGAGCATCGAGGGGGCCAGCGGTGACAAAAAGATCATGACAAACTGGTTCGCCATGGCCCTCAAGGACGGCACACGCTCCTGGCTCCTGAACCTTCCTGTGTCATCGGTCTCCTCCTGGGATGAGATGCGCTACTGGTTCATCGCAACTTCTAGGGCACTCGCAACCGCACTTGGGCCGCGGGTGACCTACGACGCATCAAGCAGCAGTCCGGAGAGACCCTGCAGAAGTACATATAGCGCTTCAACAATGTTCGCCTCAAGATCCCCAAGGTGTTGGACGAGGCCATCATCTCACCGTTCACAGATGGCGTCCGCGACGTCAAGATGAAGGAGGAGCTCGCCATACATGAAGACCCTTGCACATCTATGGAGATGTTGAACATGGCGAACAAGTGCGCGAGGGATGAGGAGGGATGCATCTCCCTCCTCGAGCTCCCCGATACAAACCCAGAAGTAAAGAAAGCCAAGGCCAAGGACGTGAAGCGCAAGGGACCTATTGTGCTCACAGCCGAACCAGAGACGAAGTGTGGCTGCGATCACCCTAAGTTGTCCAAGGGAAGATGTCCGTGCTACGTCTTCCACAACGTACCATCGCCTGCATCTTGGGCGGCTCCCAGGCCCCAGCCTGTCATCGCGCCTTCAAGCAGTTCGCGCGTGAGGTGAACGCAGCCCTCCCCAAGCCAGAGGTAGCATGCCCGCTCAGTTGGTCCAAGTACGCCATCACCTTCAACTCCTTCGACCAGCTCAAGTGCACGGCCACAGCTAGCGCGCTCCCGATGCTCTGCTTGCCCATCATCAGCAACGTACTCGTCACCAAGACACTCATCGATGGTGCTGCAGGGCTCAATGTTCTCTCTGTCCAGACGTTCAACAGGATCCAAGTGCCATACCACTAGCTCCAGCCTACCAAACCCTTCTCAGGTGTGACCGACGGCTCCACACATCCAATCGGGCAAGTCCGCCTCCCTGTCACCTTCGGCAAGCGCAACAACTACCGCGGTGAGCTCATCGACTTCGATGTCGCTGACATTCGCCTACCATACAATGACATCCTTGGGTACCCAGCCCTATCCAAGTTCATGGCGGAGATGCACCTCGGCTACAACATCCTCAAGATGCCAGGGAGCAGCGGCATCATCATGGTCGCATGCGAGGAAAGGACGCGGTGTGCTCTCCCGGGTGCACCTACCAAGCTGCAGCGGTTGAGAACCCCGAAGACAAGGGTGATGCCCTCCCTCTAGAGGTTTCCCCCAGGACAAAGAAGCAACTACTGGGCCAAGGATCTCAGGAGGAGGCATCTCCTCATGGTGGAGCATTGAGCCTCGCGTCCGTCGACGGGGCGCCTTCACCTATCGCATAGGAAGGCACACCCGGCGCCCTCCTCAGGTTGGGCTCGGGGGCTCTCCTTTGGAGGGCCTATGACCTAGCCAACTCCACGAGGGAGGCGCTCGAGCACCATGTGGAGGCGTGCTTCAGCGCATGCTTCCGAGGAGAAAGCACAGGGCGCGAGACACCAGGCTCTCAGGAGTTCATCAACAAGGCAGTCAAGGAGATTCTAGAGGCAAGGGCTCTGCAAGGCGATCGCCGCCTACCACCAGGCGTGGCTCCTTGCCCTGGTGAGGGCGAGGAGATCCGCTTTGTAATGCCCCGACACTGATGCTCCAGTTGCCTTCCATTTATTTTAGTTGTTGCCGTGTGCTTATTGTGTTTGTTGCATTATCATAATTGTTTTACATATTTCATTCCTATATGTTTATGCCATGATCATGTTGAGTGCCTTGCCATATTTTCTCTTCTTGCATCATGATCATCATTGGTTATGTTGCATTGCCATGCCAATCTGATTGTCATATTGCATTATGTTGTTGCCATGTTCATCTTGTGCATTTCCCCTTATATATCTTGTGTGTTTCTCTAGTTGATGTGTGTGCATCACCCCTTTCCATCTCTCTCTCTCTCTCTCTTGATCCATGGCCATGCACCACCACCTCCTCTTTCCTTCTTCTTTCTTTCATTTTGGCAAGTGACATTTTTTCCCTCCTCCATAAATGTTTATTCTTTTCCTGATGCTAGTTCACCATGCCTACACCCTCTCTGCCAATTTTTAGCTCATTTGAAGATGTTTTGGTTGGGTTCAAAAATGGCTCAAGTTTGAATTTAATTCAAACTTGAATTTTTTTTCTACCTCTAAAAATGTCTGTCGGTGTCAAAATCGGCAGATCTCGGGTAGGGGGTTCCAAACTGTGCGTCTAAGGCTAATGGTAACAGGAGCGCGGGGGATACGATGTTTACCCAGGTTCGGGCCCTCTCGATGGAGGTAATACCCTACTTCATGCTTGATTGATCTTGATGATATGAGTATTACAAGAGTTAATCTACCACGAGATCGTAGAGGCTAAACCCTAGAAGCTAGCCTATGATTATGATTGTTGTTGTCCTACGGACTAAACCCTCCGATTTATATAGACACGGTAGGGGGCTAGGGTTACACAGAGTCGGTTACAGAGAAGGAGATCTACATATCCGAATTGCCAAGCTTGCCTTCCACGCAAAGGAGAGTCCCATCCGAACACGGGACGAAGTCTTCAATCTTGTATCTTCATAGTCCAATAGTCCGGCCAAAGTATATAGTCCGGCTGTCCGAGGACCCCTTAATCTAGGACTCCCTAAGTAGCCCCTGAACCAGGCTTCAATGACGATGATTCTGGCGCGTAGATTATCTTCGGCATTGCAAGGTGGGTTCCTTCTCCGAATATTCCGTAAAAGATTCTGAACACGAGAGTCATGTCTAGCTCTGCAAAACAAATTCCACATACCACCATAGAGATCACAATATCCCAAAAATCTAATATGTTGACAACTTTTCATAGCGTGACATCACGCCACGGCCCGGTCATTATGCGAACCATTTTTCTCCACCAGCCACTACACGTGTTGCGAGGCGGTTTTATTGGCACGTCTTGTCGAAGCAGAGATCGTGTTCCCCTTATCACGGGATTCTCATCAATACAGGTGTGGCTAACCCAACCGTGCTTGTTTAATATGACTCCTCGATTTTAGGCAAGTCCCAAATGGTCACGCGGGGGATGCTTGATATTCGTCCACTTTATAAGGGGGCCAAGGCCTGTCCTTTTCTTCCCATGCTTGATCCTTTCCCTCCAGCACCTCGAGTTCCGACACCCAAGGCTCAAGCTAAGTGCTTCAGATCTTCAACCATGTCTGGATCCAAAATTCAAGGCCGGTGGATGGCCTCCTCTGTCATAGAGGAGGACATCAAGAAGCTTAGGCAGGCCAGGTATGTCACGGCCGAAATCCCGCACAGGCTGCCTGCTCAAGGGCAGGTCATCCCCACTCCCGAACCCAACAAGAGTGTCGTATTTATTTCCCACTTCCTCCGAGGGCTAGGTTTTAGTCTTGATCCCTTCGTGAGAGGGCTCATGTTCTATTACGGGCTAGATTTCCATGATCTGGCTCCGGATTCCATCCTTCACATCTTGTCATTTATCATCATGTGTGAAGCCTTCCTCCACATCACCCCCACTTCGTCCTATGGCTCAAGAACTTCAATGTGAGGCCGAAGATGATTGAAGGGCGTCACACGGAGTGCAGAGCCGCTACAATAAGCAAAGGCGCCGACGCCCCATGGCCAAAGGGTTCCTTCCATGGAGGTTTCCGACTTATGGCAGCGGGAGTGGTTTTACATCACAGCTCCCCGAGGTACAAAGTGGGCGGCCGCTCCAGCGTTCTGCTCGGGCCCTTCGCCTCAACTGGCGTCATGGGTCAACAAGGGGCTGGACTGGGGGCCAGTTAATGACGTGCTGACACTGCAAAGCCGCATCCGAGACCTCCTAAAGAGGGATGTCAGTCTTGTCAAAGTAATGCAAGTAATGCTGGTCCGTCCGGTCCTGCCATGCCAACGCCGATCTCTCAGTATGTGGGAGTTCAATTCAGAAGGACCACAGACTAATCAACAATTCTTCTGCGTGACGCTCAAAGAGATGTATGGATTGCTCTTCGGATCACGAATAAAGTGTCCGGACACCACTGAGGACGCGGGTCTCAACTGTAACCATCCGGATACCCACGTAAGTAATTCCACTACCGAACGTGCCATCCTTTATGTTTGTTACAACATCATTCTGAAAAATTGCTCTCTTCCAGGACTGGATAAGAAAGGCGGAGAGGATCAGGTGTTCGGCCCCCCTTCCTGAAGGTTCGGCGAATCCTTTATTAACTAGGATGCTTGAGCACGCACCGTATGAGGTGCCGTCAGGAGAAGATGAGGGGAGGAATAGAGAAGCCACAGGTGGGCTTCACACTTTACACATCCAAATCAGGGGAGTAAGTGCCTCCGCGAAGGAGGATAATCAGGGAGGTGAATCTAAAATCCCCTCTCCACACGGGAAGAAAAGGGCCACCTCTGAAGACTTGGAGATGGAGTTTTCCAAACGAGGGAAGAAACCCTCGCCAGGGGGCCCTGCCTCAGAGGGCGTCCTTACCGCACATCGCCCGCAAGGGGTCCAGCCCTCAACCGAGCTGTAAGTAAAAAAAGTACTTTGGTAAATATATCCTGTTTTGTCTCTGAGAATAATGACCGAGACATATTTGTTGTAGTCCGGCTTGTAGACCTTCTCCACAGAGTTGGTCTTCGGGGGATCTTCTTCCAGAGATGATGGAGAGCGAAACGCCTCCTCCTGCCTCCCCGCCACATGGGGCGGACGACCCCGAGGTGTCGTCACGGAGGATTTCTCCTGATCCGCCAAGGCCAGAAGCCAACACTTCGGCTTCACGAAGTCCGAAGTATTTGGCTCCCAAAGAGATCAACAGAAAGAGTGCGGGATTGTCCGGCACACGACCAGACACACTGATGGGTCGTTTGGAGAGAGTGGTTGTCTCAGAGACGCATCGTACCTTAATGGGTATGGTGGTTGAGAGGATTTCATCCGCCAAAAGTGGCTTGAATGAAGCTTTTACGAGTCTACTGAGAGGCTTTGAGGTACGCAAATAATAATATATGTATTTTTGATGGTACCGCACATGCTAGGTGTGCTCTATATATATAGTAGCCCCTGAGACTCTGGTTGCCATCCAGAGGTGGCAAACAGAGGATCATAATCCCAGGTAATTATCGTGCTGCTTTTATGTGCAGGCGGCTGATTGTCCGGCGGTTGACCGGACTGCTGATTTTGCTGAACTGAAGTGGCAGCTTGACGTGGCAGATGCCGACATCGCGCTTGTTAACAAGCGGCTTGACGAGGCCCAGGGTATGTATGTTCGGCTTGTCATCAAATGGTAAGAGGAGCATGATGCTAGTATCTATAATATACTATGACTGCAGATAGAGATGATGCCGTAGAGACCCTTGGGCGGAGCTTGCCCGAGCCAAGGAACAAGCCCGAATAAGTCATGCGACCGCCCTAAAGGCGGTCGAATAGTTAAGAGCCGAACGGGCTGCTCATCGCGAGAGCGAAGAAAGGATAGCCAATATGTCCGTTGAGCTAAAAGATGCCACCGACCGCTATGAGCTCCTTGAAAAGGAAAGCCAAGCGAAAGCGGCTGACCTGAAGAAGGCCCTCGAGGCAGCCAAGGAAACCCGCTCTGAAATGAGAGGGATAAGGGAGGAGCTTCATGAAGCCGGATATATCACGGCTCGGAGGCTCGATTTGTTGTGGATGAAGTTCGGAGATCTGAAGTATGCCTCTCTGGATCAGTTGTGGAGTGCTGCAGACGCGTATGCAGACCTGGCAAAGAGTGATGCTGATGCGACTGAGTTTTACAAAGATCAGAAAGATCATGGGGTGGAAAGGTTGTTCTGGTCGCAGTTCAGTGCCCCGACGCATCCGCTGCCGTTGAATGAAAGAATGGCCGCATGAGCCGAACTCCATAGGCTGTCCGGGCTTGCTATGAGGTCTGTCGTGGATCATCTTTGGCCAAAGGGACCAAGGCCGGACAGTTATTTTGGCTTGGTGCAACAATTCCTTGGTGTTGTGTCACATATTCTACACTGTGAAGAGGTCGGCGTGCATGGAGGGTGCGCAGATGGCTCTTGCCCGTGCTAAGACATACTGGGCAGGGATGGAGGCCACCGCTATTGCAACCCGGGGTCCGGTGGGAGGCCAGGACCCGGCCAAGCACTATTTTTAAGAAGTCTTAGAAGGCGCCCGTTTAATAGAAGCTCAGTGCTCGAAGAGTGCCATTTTCGAGTGACATGTATCTCAAATGTAAAAACAATGCTATTCTTGATTATAAAGGTTGTGTTTATACTTTTGCCCGAAAGTATTATAGTGCCTCTTGTGCGGCTGTTTATGTATGCATATAACCTGGTAGTTTGCAGTTGTCGGCTTCGGCCCCCACGCATATAATGCGGGGGTGTTCGAGAAAGCGTGTAGTCACACTTGATCCAACGTCTTGGTCCGTTAAGGAGGTGATAGCGCGGTGAACCAGGCAATCAGACTATATAGCTTTAACACTTTCACTTAGCCATAGGAGTTTGATGGTGGGGCTACTATATAGCCCCTGGTACTTTCGCGTTCATCCAAATATGGTTCACGTAAGTACATGACCGGGAAACTGGTCCTTCATTAATGCGGAGGAATCGCGAAGATTTCGCCGAGTCATCGAGTGGTTGACCAGTCTCTCACTATATCATGACAGTCAGTTTTCGACTTTATCTACTGAGGTGCTCATCCAGATGAACCAGGGCACAATCGCAGTAGTTCTCCCGGTGCCGCCTTAGCCGATAGAGCGGAACATAAGTAGCAAAACATGGGAGCCGGGCAAACCCAACATTTGACCAAAGACATGATTCGGAGCTGATGCATGTAAGGCCAAACTCGCGACGCCGAACACTCCCTAAGGTATTCGGACTTTACAACATATACTGACCTGAATAACGCCCTCGATAATGTGCCATGAGTTTCCAGGTACGTGCATTAGTCTGGCGTGACAAAATGCCAATAACGCCAGTATCCCTCCCGGTTTTGTTAAGTATCCGGAGGGGAAGAAGCAACAAGATACATTAAAAAAGGTTTACGCTGGGTCTTAATCTAAAAAGAAACCTTTGAGCGGGGCCCTGCTACACGTCTGCGCCTTTATCTCCATTGTGCCATATCCTGGAAGGCTGTAGCATGATGATCATCTGAAAAAAAGGAAAAACCCAGGTAAAAGACTTCGTGCGAAGAGTTGGTTAATCTGAATGAACCATGAAAATGTAATATGTTATTGTATTAATAGGGTCGAGCCAAGCTATGGGCTTTTTCTATTGCGAGCAGCCCCTAGCACCACTTATGGGGGTATATCTATCAAACTCAGCTCAGGTTTATCTGGGCTGTTACATCTGGTGGAGCGTCGGACTCGTCTAACCGTGTCCGGTCTTGACGACCGACCGTTTATTCTGGTTGGAGGGGCTGCTTAGTGTTCGGCTGCTAGAGCCGCCACATACTCTTCCGCACGTAAGGAACGCTCTGTATTTTCGCTAACTGTGATGACGCCACGTGGACCAGGCATCTTAAGTTTAAGATAGGCGTAGTGCAGTACTGCATTAAAACGAGCGAAGGCCATTCTTCCAACTAGGGCGTGATAGCCGCTTTGGAATGGAGTGATGTCGAAGGTTAATTCTTCGCTTCTGAAGTTGTCGGGAGAACTGAATACAACCTATGGTACTAGAGAGCCCGTGCAGCAGGTCTTGACGCCTGGTATCACTCCTTTAAAGGTTGTATTGCTTTGGCTGATTCTTGACGGGTCTATCCCCATTTTGCGGACAGTGTCCTGATATATCAGGTTTAGACTAAAGCCGCCGTCCATAAGGACTCGGGTGAGATGGTATACATCAATTATTGGGTCGATCACCAAGGCAGCCGATCATCCGTGCCGGATACTAGTCGGATGATCCCTGCGATCAAAGGTGATCGGGCAGGCCGACCAGGGATTGAATTTGGGGGCGACGGGCTCTACAACGTATACGTCTCGGAGTGCGCGCTTGCACCTTCTTTTTGGAATGTGAGTTGCGTAAATCATATTCACTGTTTTGACTTCTGGTGGGAATTTTTTCTGTCCCCCAGTGTTCGGCTAGCGAGACTCATCCTCGTCTTCACTTGGCGTCTCCCTCCCCTTGTGTTCGGCATTTAGCTTGCCGGCCTGCTTGAAAACCCAGCACTCTCTGTGGGTGTGATTTGCAGGTTTTTTGGGGGTGCCATGAATCTGACATAATTTGTCTAGAATCTTATTTAGGTTGGACGGTCCATCTATGTTGCCTTTAAATGGCTTATTCCGTTGACCTGGTCGAGAGCCCCTGAATCCGGCGTTGACCGTCATGTTCTCTGGGCTGTCTTCATTGTCTCGGTGCTTGTTTTTATTGCGTCGCGGCTTCCCATCGCCATCCCTGATGTCAGATGTGCCTGGGTCGCTAGTGCCGCTACGGGCCAGCCAACTGTCCTCGCCCGTGCAAAAGTAGGTCATAAGGCCCGTTAAGGCTGCCATTGTCCTTGGCTTTTCCTGGCCGAGGTGTTTGGCAAGCCATTCGTCCCGGACACTGTGTTTGAAGGCCGCTAAGGCTTCGGCATCTGGGCAGTCGACGATTTGATTCTTCTTAGTAAGAAATCTATTCCAAAGCTTTCGGGCTGACTCTCTGGGCTGTTGAATTATGTGACTTAAGTCATCTGCATCCGGAGGTCGGACATAGGTGCCTTGAAAATTGGCCCTAAAAGCATCCTCGTGTTCTTCCCAACTTCCAATTGAGTTTTCAGGGAGGCTTTTCAACCGGTGCCGAGTTGGTCCTTTCAACTTGAGGGGTAGGTATTTAATGGCGTGGAGATCATCTCCGCGGGCCATGTTGATGTGAAGGATAAAGTTCTCAATCCAGGCCCCAGGGTCTATCATTGCGTCTGTATTCACGGGTTTAAATCCTTCTGGAAATTCATGGTCTAGCACCGCATCGGTGAAGCACAGGGGGTGTGCGGCACCCCTGTATCTGGATGTGTCGTGGCATGCTATCGACGGTTGTTGTGTTCGGTGCTGATTCCTAGCTCGTATTCGATCAATGTGATCGTTTTGGTAGCTCTGATCCTATGCCAAAGAGTGCTTCCTAGATCCATAGTTGGACCTAGCCATACCGGATTTTTTGTCCAGTAGATCATGTAAATCGTGTGCTGACTTGTGTGCGGCATCATTAGCCATCCTGTCGCGGCCACGGGGTGGTCGGTCCGGCTGATGGGTCGTTTTCGACTGAATGGGCTCCATGGCCTCGTCGTCGAATTCGGGTAGCAGCTTGCGCTTTGGATTGCTCTTTGTGTGGCTATCGCCACGTATTTCTCTTCAGTGTCAAGCACCTTGTTCCATCTGCGATTGAGCCTATCCTTTGCGGCCTTAAGCCTTTGCTTCTGCTTCTTTAAGCTCCTCGCGGTGGCAATAAGCCTTCTGTGGAGGTTCTCTTGTTCTAAGTGTTTTTCTGGGATGATGAGTGCATCATCGTCCAGACTGTTCTCCTCTCCGGAGACAGGTGTCACGATCGGTTTTTCAATAAAATACTTATTGAGAAAATTGATCTTTTGATCCCAGTATAGGAAAAGTTATCCTCACTGGTAGACAAATACTTGATATACAGAGGACCAGTAGCATTAAATATATTATAGGGTTGAGCTGAGGCTGCTCAACAATTTATTACAAACACGCCAATATCATGCATAAGGGCGGTTATGACACAGGGGTGTGGTGACATGCTACTAGCTTGAGATAAAAAGTGGTGGTGGATAACTTGACTCCTAACTGGCAGCTCATCGAGCGTTGAGGTGAGGCTCGATGGATTTATTTCTGGGGTGGCGGAAGCGGATATAATACAGTGACCAAATGCAGGATCACACGGGACTGACTGGGACTCCTCTAGGCGTCGGACTCGCTATCGAACTCTTCATCCATGAGATCGCCTTCATCAACATCTGGCCAAATCAACAAGCCAGTTGAGTACTTTGAAAGTACTCGCAAGACAGTTCGGACAAAAGATATAACAAATGCATGCATGAATGCGTCATGAGCAAAAATAATGATGCTCATCCCAATAATAAAATTTGCACGACTTGATAAGTAAAACAAATAACTGAAACCGATCGGGTGTCTGGAGCGACGCCTCGAAGGGTAAACAAATAAAGCTCACGCCGCAGTCGGGCGTCTAAGCGACACCACATAAAGGGTTTATAAAAGAAATGCCACAGTCGGGCGTCTCAGCAACACCACATAAAGGGCTTATAAAAGAAATGCCACAGTCGGGCGTCTCAGCGACACCACATAAAGGGCTTATAAAAGAAATGCCACAGTCGGGCGTCTCAGCGACACCACATAAAGGGCTTAATAAAGAAATGCCACAGTCGGGCGTCTCAGCGACACCACATAAAGGGCTTATAAAAGAAATGCCACAGTCGGACGTCTGAGCGACATCGCAGAAAGGGCTTATCTCGATAATAAATAACAAGTGTGCCACATTCGGACGTCTGAGCGACATCACAGAAAGGCTTATATCAAATGTAAATAACCAGTATGCCACAGTCGGATGTCTGAGCGACATCACAGAGAGGGCTTATATCAAATGTAAACAGAAAGTTAGTCCATCTACAAGAATAAACTTTTAACCGGATTTAACACTCATGTAGTTCACCGGAGTTTTGTCACTGAGGCTGATATCTGACAAGATAAGATGAACACAGTACTTGGACATGTACAAGATGATTTAAAGGATTTGTGACTCTGTAGAGTTTGTACTAACTGTCCACAGCCAATGGATTTCCGTAGTCAAGAAGGACTAGTTCCATTTACGGTGTCTCGGTAGAAACACATTTAACCAGTACACACCCATTCCACCTCACGATGCCAGGAATCACCCTAGACAACGTCCAAGAAAAACTTTGAGACGGGGAGGTCACAACCTCGAATAGCATGGGATCAAATTTCTATACGCGTGCTCTAAGGGGTGCCCCCCTCTCGGTCCCAACCGGAAACACCCATGCCCCCTGACCGGATGACGGGCTTTAATCCAGGGCCATGGAACCCTCATCCCGGCCTCTCTATTTGGTGTGTACCAGGAAAACGGTTTGCAACTTACTAAGCCATATTCCTTGCGGAAAACATGTGGCAGTACAGGATTTTTCCAGGGGAAGCATCGAAAAATTATTTTGCAAAGCAAAACTCTTCGAAATGAATGAGTGAGAAGCTCCAGAATCAAACAAAACCATGGCAGGTATTGTGTTGACATGGTACGTACCGAGTACAATATCTGGGGCGTTCTGTGCTTCCTCTTTGGTCACGTGGTTCAGATGACCCTTCCTGTGGTTGTTATTGGGGTTGAAATTGTTTCGCTTTGGCGCTGAATTATTGCCACCATTGTTAGGCTTTGGGGTTGAGTTCCTTGGCTTGGGGCAGTGCTTGGCACAATGCCCTTCTTCTCCACAAGCGTAACAAGTAACGCCTGGGCGGTATGTGAACTCCTTGTCTCTTGCATGAAAATTCTTGATTGGGCGTGAATTATTCGTCGGGGTTTTGTGTGTTCCACCCTTCTGAAATTCCGTCTTGCTTCTGTGGTTGCGAGAAAAAGTACACTGGTCCCTTTTGCGTTTGCGGAAATCTTCCAAGCTGCGTCGCTCATTTTCCAGAGTAATGGCCTTATCCACCAGTGTTTTAAAATCTGGGAAGGTATGCACAACCAGCTGGCATTTAAGTGCGGGTGCCAGGCCTTCCAAGAATTTTTCCATCTTCTTGCTCTCGGTCATGTGCTCTTCGTTGGCGTAGCGAGACAGCAGAGTGAATTGTCTGTTGTATTCTGCCACTATCATGGTCCTTTGCTTGAGGTCATCAAATTCTCTCTTCTTGATTTTCATAACACTCTTAGGAATGTGTGCCCCACGAAAACCTTCCTTGAAATCCTCCCAGGTTATTTCATTTTCGTTGGGGTGCATGTGCAGGAAGTTTTCCCACCACGATGCAGGTGCTCCGGTGAGATAATGTGGTGCATACAATACTTTTTCAAGGCCTGAACACTGTGCAATAATTAATTTTCTTTCCATGTCTCGTAGCCAGTCGTCGGCCTCAAGAGGCTTGTCAGTATGAGAAAATGTTGGGGGACGCGTCTTCTGTAACTCAGACAACTTGGATTGCTGCTGATACTGACCATGGTGATTTCCCATATTGATGAATTGGTTCATCATTTCCTGGTGTTGTTGCTGACTCTGTTCATGCAGACGACACACTTGGGTAAATGTTGTTTCACTGTCCTGTTGACTTGTTTGTCCCTGAGTGAAATTGTGGTTTGGTGGTGTGCCATAATTTTCTTCGGGCTGATTTGGCATGGAGCGCGTCCACGGACGAGACATCTTTCACTCTGGGGATATATTTTGTGAAACTCGTAAGACAAGAAAGAGAGTCGCAAAAGTCAATAAAATCACACATAACTAAAATTTTAAAACTCCAGGATTTTTTTTGAAAATACACGATTGCGCGCGGAGAAGGACTATTACATATCTTACACGCAAACATAATTATACATTACATCACTCAGGATATGCGTACATAATCCTGACATGTTATTGAGACTAGTGCACTTCTCCAGATCCTACATGATGCGCAAATAGGCTACTTCTCACTACCTATGTACATATAAACATATCACACAAGTCGGTACATCGCATGGCGTCTAAACGTACTCAGTCGGAGATGGTGAGGATCTCCCTTGGCCTGCCAAGGGTGAGACGCAGTGACGCTGGGGAATCAACCTCCTCCTCGCTAATAGGTTCCAGATGAGAAGCACTGCGCTGAGTTGATGGAGCAGGTGCCATAGGCGGAGTAACACGAATATGAGTGGGCGGAATAGGTGGAGTAGCACGTATGGGAGTGGGTGCAATAAGTGGTGCAGAGCGAACGAGAGTGGTTGCAATAGGTTGGTTAAATTCCTCAGTGGTAGGCAGACGACAAGCAGTGGCGAGAATGGTAGGTGAATGAGAAGCTGAGGACGAGATGAAAGTCAGCGGTGGAGCAGTGTGCAGGAGTTCCCTCCTGTTGGCGACACAGCCATGGACTGAGTCCATGCGGGCAGCTACGAGGTCGTCCACCATGTTGTCGAAGGCTGCCTCCAGGGCTCGAAGGTACTCGACAAGCATCTCAAATGCCTCGTCTCGCTCTCCTCTGGGGCAAGAGAATGAGTAGTGACAGGTGTATGGCACGTGGCATGGAAGGTAGCGGTAGCGACGGGTCTTCATTGCAGGAAGGACATCCCGAAGATGAGCTATCGCCTCGCGGGCAGCCATCTGCATAGCATGCCTCTCTCTAGGCATGGCTCTCCCCAAGAATCGGAAGCAGCATACCTCAGCACGCCCTCCCCTGAATTGCACCGCGGCCTGGTGCATGGTCAGACTGTCGTTGATCTTGTGTGGATAAAGTGTGAAGACTGGGCGCACGGATGGCCCCATCGCGACCTGAACAATGAAGGAGAGGAGCTTGACGAACCCCTCAGGCACGTTGGCGAACATCTATGACTCACAGTCGTTGCCAGCCATCTACAAAAGTAGGCAAAAATTCTGAGTGATCAGATCACAAATTTTATACTGACTGTCAGAAAAATGACTACATTTGCAAAAACATGAATAAACTCTATTATGCTAATAACCGATTAGTGGTCGCACCTAGTGGCTTCCTACAGTCAGCCTGGCTCTGGTACCAATTCTGTCACGACCGGTTTTTCAATAAAATACTAATTGAGAAAATCGATCTTTTGATCCCAGTATAGGAAAAGTTATCCTCACTGGTAGACAAATACTTGATATACAGAGGACCAGTAGCATTAAATATATTACAGGGTTGAGCTGAAGCTGCTCAACAATTTATTACAAACACGCCAATATCATGCATAAGGGCGGTTATGACACAGGGGTGTGGTGACATGCTACTAGCTCGAGATAAAAAGTGGTGGTGGATAACTTGACTCCTAACTGGCAGCTCATCGAGCGTCGAGGTGAGGCTCGATGAAATTACTCGCAAGAGATCGCCTTCATCAACATCTGGCCAAATCAACAAGCCAGGTGAGTACTTTGAAAGTACTCGCAAGACAGTTCGGACAAAAGATATAAAAAATGCATGCATGAATGCGTCATGAGCAAAAATAATGATGCTCATCCCAATAATAAAATTTGCACGACTTGATAAGTAAAACAAATAACTGAAAAACCGATCGGGTGTCTGAAGCGACGCCTCGAAGGGTAAACAAATAAAGCTCATGCCGTAGTCGGGCGTCTAAGCGACACCACATAAAGGGTTTATAAAAGAAATGCCACAGTCGGGCGTCTCAGCGACACCACATAAAGGGCTTATAAAAGAAATGCCATAGTCGGGCGTCTCAGCGACACCACATAAAGGGCTTATAAAAGAAATGCCATAGTCGGGCGTCTAAGCGACACCACATAAAGGGCTTATAAAAGAAATGTCACAGTCGGGTGTCTCAGCGACACCACATAAAGGGCTTATAAAAGAAATGCCACAGTCGGACGTCTGAGCGACATTGCAAAAAGGGCTTATCTCGATAATGAATAACAAGTGTGCCATAGTCGGACGTATGAGCGACATCACAGAAAGGGCTTATATCAAATGTAAATAACCAGTATGCCACAGTCGGATGTCTGAGCGACATCACAGAGAGGGCTTATATCAAATGTAAACAACAAGTTAGTCCATCCACAAGAATAAACTTTTAACCGGATTTAACACTCATGTAGTTCACCGGAGTTTTGTCATTGAGGCTGATATCTGACAAGATAAGATGAACACAGTACTTGGACATGTACAAGATGATTTAAAGGATTTGTGACTCTACAGAGTTTGTACTAACTGTCCACAGCCAACGGATTTCCATAGTCACGAAGGACTAGTTCCGTTTATGGTGTTTCGGTAGAAACACATTTAACCAGTACACACCCATTCCACCTCACGATGCCAGGAATCACCCTAGACAACGTCCAAGAAAAACTTTGAGATGGGGAGGTCACAACCTCGAATAGCATGTGATCAAATTTCTATACGCACGCTCTAAGGGGTGCCCCCCTCTCGGTCCCAACCGGAAACACCCATGCCCCTGACCGGATGACAGGCTTTAATCCAGGTCCATGGAACCCTCATCCCGGCCTCTCTATTTGGTGTGTACCAGGAAAATGGTTTGCAACTTACTAAGCCATATTCCTTGCGGAAAACATGTGGCGGTACAGGAAAGGAAATGAATGGGGATGTGATTTGATTCACGATGACACTGAAGTCAAATAGACTGGCATACGACTGGCATGCCACAACACTGCCATCTTACCCATCCTCATGCCATCACATGGCCATGCAAATATGTATCCAACAACATATGGGTTTCCAAAACTCACTTTCCACTTCTTTGCATGAAATATAACATTCAAAGAAATGTTCATAAACATGCCATGAAACTCCTAAATGCAAACATGCATCAAACACTCATCATATCAAGAGTTCAAACATGCTTGCCTGGTTCGGAGTAGTCGGAGTCTAACTGGGTGAAGTTCGCGGCTCCGTCACCTCATCCGGTATCTACGGTATAAGAAAAATATGCACGTAACATAAATACCGCGAGGTGCACAAAAGTATTCCAAAAAAATTCTCAATTAAATCTGGTAAAAAACTACACAAAATTTTAAAGAGAACAGAAAAAGAATCAAACCAAAATCCTTCTCTGTTTAAAAGTTATAAGGGTTTTGATTCAGGGACCTTTCTGTAATGAAACAAAAAACTCTTAGGGGGTTCTGCAGAAAAGTCCAGAAAACGATTCGTTAAATAAGAAAGAGAGACTGACAGGCGAGTCCCACCTGTCAGGTTTGAATATTCAAACGAGGGAGACGGGGCTCGACGGTGCCCGAGAGCTGCGGTGGTCGCCGACGGCGATCCACGGCGAGGCAGGGGGATCGGGTGGTACCTCCGTGTTCAGTACGTCCTTCCGCGTCGGTGGGTGGTGGTGGTGGTCGCCGGCGAGCGCCACGTCGACGGCGGCCCTTGCTCCGGCGGACGGTGGTTCGGGTAGTCGTGGACCTCGTCGGAGAGAGCTGCTGGGGTCAAATTGGAGTGGGGTTTAGTCTCCTAGAGGTGTCATGAGGCTACGGGCAAGTCTAGGGCGGTGGAGGAGTTCTCACCAGAGAGAACGCTGCCGGAGCCCAAAGCGGACGGAGGTGGCCAGAGTTGAGGAAGAAGGGCCCCTCGAGGCTCTTCCAGTGGCTGGGCGGGGTCTGGTGAGGTGGTGGAGATGTGCGGGGTCGAGAGCGAGCTCGGAGGCGCTATTTATAGCCGGCCCGAGGCGGTTGCCGTGAACGGGATAAGTCCGGCGAGCGATTACGGCAGCGCTGTGGCTAGACGGTTGGTTTAGGGGCTTGAGCATCGTCTAGATGGAGCATTGATTCCATTCCAGTGTCTAACTCAGCATGGCAAGAGTGGTTACGGTCTGTCCCCGATGGAACGGCCGTACGGCACGTCGGCGGCAGAGAGCGCGCCCTGAGCGTGCCAGGCCATGGCGACGGTGCTGCATGTGTGCGTTGGCAAGGGAGACGGCCACGCGGACCTCCCAGGTGGCTTGGGCGGTGCCGAACGGTGTTATGCCGCAGGGTGCCCCCTGTCGGCCGCCACGGGAGGTTCTGCCGCCGCGGAAGACGCCGGCGCAGGCGGGCTAGGGTGCCACCGACACCAGGAACGAGCCAAGCGCGCATGCGGTGCTCCGGACAGGGAGGAGGGGCCGTGCTCAACGCGCCAGGCGCACGGTTGACATGTGACTGAACTCTGACGAAGAAACGACACTGAAACTCTGAATTTTCTGAAGATGCATAGTAACAATGCAGGCCAGGTGTTCGACAGAATGATTTTGGCATGTGGGGATTTTTCCTTGAGCTGATTTTTGGTGGAGTGGTCTCTCATTGCAACTGGGGGTTGCCTGAATTTTGGTGGAATTTTTGGAGAAGTGGAGATATGAATTTCACCAAATTTGACAAATTTGGTCCAAACTTGCAGAGGGTGAATTTTGAAAATTTTGAAAAGAGCAAGAGTGGATCTTGATTGTTCTAGGTTGTGGGTGCTATGGACTATCCAGAGGAGTTGATTTGAGATCAAAGTTCAAAGGCATTAAGGTACTTGCTTTGCAAATTACCTAGGCTCAAAATAAAGGACAAAATTGTTTTGGAAAAAGAAATAAATGAGATAAAATCCAAAAATGGATTTAACTAGTTGGGACAGAATGTTTGGGTTGTCCCAAAGTGGAAGGAGGGGTTTTGGGAGAATTTTACCACAAGAGGCATGGTAAAAACAAGAATGGATCAAAACCAAAGAATAGCCCAAAACCAAAAAGGTTTTCTTTTTAGAAGAAACTAAATCCAAGAAAAGATTTTGAGAAGGAAAACTCAGAAGAGAGGTTTTTAAGAAGGGTTTAAATGACCTTCTTTAAACCAAGCAAGGCTCTTGCTGAAAACAAAAACAACAAAATTTTTGGAGTGTCACAACAGGTTGATGAATTTTACCCTCGGGATCGGCGTCATCAGACGTCGGCTCCTAACTATGTTCACCGTCCCCTGGATCGTCCTGCTCCATCGCTGGGTCCATGGGGTCATTGATTCCTTTGGAGTCGACCGGGGTATTATTCTTTCTTGCGTTGTTGTCACTGTTTTTACTGTGGTGGGATTTAGAGCGGCGCCTGCGGTGTCGCTTTGGTGGCTTATCGAGGGGATTATCCTTCGTTTCATCATCGCCATCGCCTTCTTTTGGCGTGTCCACCATATATATGTCATATGATGAGGTGGCAGTCTAGCGCCCAGTGGGTGGTGGTTCCTGTTCTTCTCCAGCATTGTTGTAAATACCGTCGATGTCTTCGGAGTCAAAATCGAGCATGTCGGTTAAGTCATCGACAGTGGCTATGAAGTGGGTGGTGGGTGGGGAACGAATTTCTTCATCATCCGCTTCCCACTCGAGCCGGACATAGTTCGTCCAAGAGTCCCCTGACAGAGAGAGAGAGACTTTAATGAATTTAGCACGTCACCCAGGGGCGAGTGTTGAAAGATGTCCGCGGAGGTGAACTCCATGATCGGTGCCCAATCAGATTCGATAGGCATGGATGTACGCGGTTCGGAGCCTGTAGCCGGAGATGAGTCCGAGGGTCCGATGACACCGGTTTCACAGGAGATGGGGTCAGTGTTCGTCTCCAACGCCGATGAGTGTGTGGCCTCCGTGGCGGGGTCCATCCACCCGTCCTCGGATGGCGCGATATGCTCCGAATTGATTCCCGGGGCCGCCACAGGCGCGATCTCCCGAACACTGTCCAGTTGTAGACCTAAGTCATGCTCATCGTGACTGTTCAGCGTACCTGACATGGGCTCGAATCCATCAAAGATCAAGTCTCCGCGGATGTCGGTGGTATAGTTCAAGCTTCCAAACCTGACCTGATGGCCAGGGGCATATCTATCGATCTGCTCCAGATGGCCAAGCGAGTTGGCCCGCAGTACGAAGCCACCGAATATTAAGATCTGTCCGGGGAGGAAAACCTCCCCCTGGACCGCGTCATTGAAGATGATTGAAGGAGCCATCAAGCCCTATCGTGATGGCATAGTGGAACTCTCAATGAAAGCACCAATGTCGGTGTCAAAACCGAAGGATCTCGGGTAGGGGGTCCCGAACTGTGTGTCTAAGGCTAATGGTTACAGGAGGCGGGGGACACGATGTTTACCCAGGTTCGGGCCCTCTCGATGGAGGTAATACCCTACTTCTTGCTTGATTGCTCTTAATGATATGAGTATTACAAGAGTTGATCTACCATGAGATCATAGAGGCTAAACCCTGGAAGCTAGCCTATGATTATGATTGTTGTTGTCCTACGGACTAAACCCTCCGGTTTATATAGACACCGGAGGGGGCTAGGGTTACACAGAGTCGGTTACAGAGAAGGAGATCTACATATCCGAATTGCCAAGCTTGCCTTCCACGCAAAGGAGAGTCCCATCCGGACACGGGACGAAATCTTCAATCTTGTATCTTCATAGTCGAACAGTCCGGCAAAAGTATATAGTCCGGCTGTCCGAGGACCCCTTAATCCAGGACTCCCTCAATGTCCAAAGCAATTTTATCAAATAGAGATTAATTCCAGGAGCATGAGGATACTCTTATATCTGCCAAATTCATCTCCTACCTCCCTGGCATTTTCCTTTTCTTCACCTGTGAATTTCAAATTTACAGAATTAAGAAGAAAAGGGGAAGCCCTCCCAGTGTAGCAACTTGGGCCTTTTCCCTCACCTGCAGCCCAACCAAGCCTAGCAGCAGCTCTAGGGAAGCCCACCTGGCCCAACTCTGTTCACGGCCACCTGCTCCGTTTCCCCTCCGTCTTCCTCGCTCCAAATTCAGAGCACTCACGCCGTCGCGCCGTGAGCTCAGGGACGTCGAGGCCAGCGGCACCTGCGCCCCCCTATAAAGCCAGTGCCTCACCCCCCTATAAAGCATGTGCCTCGCCCCTAGGGTTTACCTCTTCGCCCTCAAGCCGCCCCACCTTTCTCTTCGTTCGTCTTCTCCTTCGTTCCCAAGTGAGGAAGCATAGAGAGATCAGAGAAGAACCGTCGGCGCCCGTCGTCGTCCTCGCATCCGGCTTGTGTCAAAATCTTCTCCGGCATGTCATCCAACACCCTGTCACCCTCCTCGACCGATCTCGGGAGTTAGTTGGGTGGGAGCCTCCCCCACGTGCCTCCTTGCTGTCGTCGTCGCCATGACCGTGGTTGGGCCGAGTTGATGCTCGAGCCCAGCATAGCAGCCGACGTCCCCGACCTTCTTCCTCTGTGGCAAGTCGCACAACTCCGGCAACACCTTCCCGCACCTCTCCGAGCACTGGATCGCCAATGCTAGCTTCTTCCCTGACGTCCTCTTCTTCGTCTTCTTCATGGAGCAGAGAAACATCAAGTTCAGCGAGCTCCCTCATCACCTCCGTCGTCTCTCCATCCAATTTGTCTTCGCCAGCACCACCATGGTGAGCAGCCTCTCCTCCAAGACTCTTAACCCTGTCGGTTTCCTCACCGTAGCAGTTCTGCTTGTGTCTGAAGGCCAATCGCCATGCTCTCGCCATGCGGATGAAACAGAGAGCTTAGCTCTCTGTCCGCCTCCAGCCGTGCATAGCACCTTGCTGCCACACATGCGCACCGCCTCCCACATAGCATGCCCACGTCGCCCGTCTCCTACGGCAGCCGCATTGCCTCGCCATGCATCACCGCATGGCCACAAGCTCCTGCTCCCACACATGCCGCTGTCTTCGTTTCCTTGTTGCATGTTCGCTGCACACCTCCATGCACACGCATCTACACCCGCGCACGGCCGCGCTCGATTGCGAGCCCGTGGCCCTACTTCATCTTGCCGCCGCCATGTCCAAGGTGACCTCGAGCTCGTCTTCGAGTCTTCCCGCACACCCGAGCCTTCTGCATGATCTATCCATTCATGCGCACGCACACAACACAGCTTGTGCCCCACGTCCGTGCTGCCCGCCGTATTGTCGCTCCGCCGAGCACCGCCAGCCTCATGCCTCGATGTTCCCGAGTCGAGCTCCTGCTTCCGAGCGCACGCACGGGCACAATACCGACAAGCAGTAGCCGCTTGCCCACGCGCCAACATGTTGTTCCCGCATGCCCGCCGCCTTCTACGGAGCCCTGCCGTTTCGCCGTTTATCGCTGGCGACGACGCCATCTCCTCTGTCTCTGTAAAAGAAGACAAGACAGGGCCTCGGACTTGTTAAAACTAGCTCGGCCGCAACCTTGCCGAACTATCAGAGCCTAGCCCAGTGGCTCAACCCTCTCCCGCTTACACCGCAGACCCGGGTTTGAATCTCCATCTGGCCAGTGGTGAAGATGCCCAATTTTTGCCATTTTGGTCTCTATGACAGTAGACCCCACTCGTTATCCTCTCTGCCCACACACACCCCTGTTCACACCCACACTCCTACCACCTCAGCACGTCGGGGCCCCTCATCATTGAAAGTGGTTGGCTAAGCCCGTGTTCCCCTGTTGTTTTTTTTCTTTTGCATAATTTCAGAAAATGCCCCTGTTTTGTATTGTTAATAACTAAATATGCATGCATCCAAATTAATCAAACTATATATGTAAAATGCTTAGAATCTTATCTAGTTTCATAATATCCAACTTTCATCCATGCTAAAATTGCTTAAACCTGCGGTTTGCATTAATTCACATTAATAACATGCTAAAATGGTTTATTTCATAACCAAATAACAGTAGCTCCGAATTTAATAAACTTTATATGTATATGGGGTGGAAAATGCATAGATTAACATGGTGCCCTTTAACTTGTTGTTTAATAACATTAACATAATGTTTTGTTCAGATCTGGACCAATTTCTAAATTTGCATACGAGGACTTACCAGAATTGTTATATGTTGTTTCTAGCCTCATTTAAACTTGACTTGGTGTGATGTTCTTGTATGCATCATCTCTTGCCATGAGTAGCATCATATAGCCTTGTCATGCATCATACTTGGTTGTGCATCATGTCATGTTATGTGTTGTCTGTTTACCTTGTAGTCTGTTTCTCTCCGGTTGTGCTTCTTATCGATAGTTCCTGTTTCGTTGCGGCCGTGAGGATTCGTTCGACTACGCTTGGTTCGTCTACGCCCGTTCATATTCTTCATGGATTTGTTCTTCTTCCTAGAGGACTTTCAGGCAAGATGACCGTTACCCTGGATCTCACCACTATCATTGTTATGCTAGTTGTGTTGATGTTATTGCTATGTCGCGCTTCCTACCACTTGTTTTCAAGCCTCCCAAATTGCCATGACAGCCTCTAACCTTTTCACCCTTCCTAGCAAACCATTGTTTGGCCATGTTACCGCTTTGCTCAGCCCTTCTTATAACATTACTAGTTGCAGGTGCAGGTGCAGTTGCAGGTTCTTCCATGTTGGGACATGGATGTTTTGGGATATCACAGTATCTCTTATTTAATTAATGCATCTATATACTTAGTAAAGGGTGGAAGGCTCGGCCTTTTGCCTGGTGTTTTGTTCCCCTCTTGCCGCCCTAGTTTCTTTCATACCGGTGTTATGTTCCTTGATTTTGCATCCCTGACACGGTGAGGGGTATGGGACCCTCTTGACAGTTCGCTTTGAATAAAACTCTTCCAGGAAGGTCCAACATTTGTTTTCCATTTGCCTAATAACAACTAAAACTTAAATAGGGGATTTTCCATGGACCCCTAGTATTTTTAATCAACCCCCGAGGCCAATGCTCCTCTGAGTGTTGATCCAACCTGGGCGATGTCCCGCGCCCCCTGGGAAACCATGGTCTCGGCCAACCTGACGTCTTGCCCATCCATTGTGCCCTGAGAACGAGATACGTGCAGCTCCTATTGGGATTTTTCGGCACACCGAGAGGTCTTGCTGGTTTTGTTTTACCATTGTCGAAATGTCTTGTGCACCGGGACCCCGAGTCTGATCGGATGTCTCGCGATGGAGGATTATCTCTGTGGTTCGTGAGCTTGTAATGGGCTAAGTTGGGACACCCCTGCAGGGTTTGATCTTTCGAAAGTCATTCCCGCAGTTATGTGGCAGATGGGAGTTTTTAATATCCGGTTGTAGCGAACTTGAGACCAGATTCGAATTAAAATACCCAACCGCGTGTGTAACCGTGACGGTCTCTTTTCGAGTGGGTCGAGAAGAGAACACGGTTGGGCTATGTTTGAACGAAGTAGTTCAGGATCACTTCTTAATCATTACTAGTTTGCGACGGTTTGCGTAGCTTCTCATCTTATTCTTGTACTCGTAAGTTAGCCACCATACATTGCTTAGTTGCTTGATGCAACCTCACCACTTATCCATTCCATACCCACTAAGCTTTGCTAGTCTTGAAACCCATGGTAATGGGATTGCTGAGTCCTCGTGGCTCACAGATTACTACAACAACAGTTGCAGGTACAGATAATGCGATGATCATGACGTGAGAGCGATGCTTGTTTGTTTGGAGTTCTTCTTCTGCTTCTTCCTCGTTCAGGGGATCGGCTCCTGGTCGGCAACCTGGGCTAGCAGGGTGGATGTCATTTGATTTTCTATTTGTGTTTCATCCGTAGTCGGATGTTGCTCTCATGTATGATGTTGTTGTATTCTTGTGGCATTGTATGCCTTTTGTATGTATCCCCAACTATTATGTAATGGTACGATGTAATGATATCCACCTTGCAAAAGCGTCTCCAATATGCGCTTCTGTCCTTGGTGGAACCTTCGAGTTCCTTTAGGATAGGGTCGCATATTGGGCATGACACGTGTCTGCATCGACATCCCAGGGCTCAACAGGGCCGTGTCTCAGGAGCTCTTCTGGCCGTCCTGTGTCAGCCGATGTGAGGGTCCCCCTCATAGCTATGTTTGCATGCCCTTCGGCTTGTCAAGCACGGGTGTTGCATTTCAACGCCATGTGTGGGACGTCCTGATGGCTCGGGAGGCTAGGCATACGGCGATCCTGGCAGAGATGGACATGGATCCTCACGAGCCCACCAGGTCCCCGGAGCCTCACGAGGTTCAGGGCCGGGGTGGCTCGTGAGGAGCGACTTCAGCAAGGAGCACATCCTACTACCCGGACATCTCTTCAGCAACGGTTCCAGGTGACATCTTTTAGTTCGTTCAGTTTGGGGGCGCCCATCGGGCTATACTATCCCCAAGTCGCGTGGGTCCGTCGCTGTGGCATGTATCATTCTTGCATTCGCCAGTATTGCCTAACCGTCTCTCATGAGCTTATTTATGATCATCACCTGCTTGCTTCGAATCCTATCCGCATCGCGGTCTCCCTACATTCCTGACTCATCCTTTACTCATCCCACAACTGGGGCTACTCACGCTGGCACGACGCTTGTGCTCGGGTCCATCTCTACAACGCTGATAAATCCGAGGACCGAGCTCTGGCTCGTGACCCGCCTCGCGCACGCCACTTCACCAGGTCCCCGGTGCATTCGTCTTCCTGCGAAAGGATCAAGGGTAGGTAGACAACACCGTAGGGGGTCTTATTCTCTCCCACAGGCTAACACGCAGGTACACCTGAGGCCTAGCTACGGGCGGGCCCCGGCGGTGACCTCTTTCTCCCGCGAGTTGCTTGCGCGTTAAAGGGGGGGCACCTGAGCATCGTGCCTCAAGAGCTCCTTCTGGCTCTCCAGCCCTCACCCCTGGCCTTGACAATGGCATCGTGACCTGGCCTACCAACAGTGGTTGAGCCTGCTCCAGTACGCGAGGACGTAGAGCACCTGGACAAGTGAGGAAAGGAGTGAGTGTTGCTGGCCCTACAAGTGACGCTATCACAAAGTCACGAATGGGCATCACCCACGGGAATCTCTACTGGTTTGCTAAAATATAAGTTGCTCGCATGACAGCATAAGCCTCACAACCCAATCACTCGACTCTCGCAGCCCCACTCGGGCAGTGTCACTCCCCTTTCTGTTCTTGGGCAGCTGCTTGCATGCCTAGGGGGCACTCCTCAGCATCGTGTCTCAGGAGCTCTCACAGGACCTCGGGCCGCTCACCTCCTGGCCTTGACCACGGCATCGCGACCTGGCATACCAGCGATGGCTGAAGCCTGCCTGGGGACTGGGTCCCGTCGGTGTAGAGCGTTACACTGCCTAGGAGGAGGAAAGGGAGGACTGTGCCCAAGTGGGATATGTGATTTCATCATGAAGACAAGAAAAGCAACGCTGGAGTTAAAACATTTCGATTCTTACATGCCGCCGCGGGGCTAGTCCTAATTCCGCACAGGGAAACAAAAGAAGAAAAGGCTTCAAGGAACCAGGCGGGCACACATCACCGACGATGTGGAGCGGCTGCTGTTGCCGTGCTCCGGGCACGGAGGGACCTTGGAGGCACGTAGCTGTCGTCGCTGGACTCTGGAGATTCGCTGGGCTCAGGAGAGTCGCTGGATTCCCAGGAGTCGTCGCTGCTGTTGGAGGAGGCACTGATGGGGATGGAGGCGGCGCCAGTGCCCACGGTTGCGTCCCATGGGCTACTTCCTCCGGGGCAGCACTCCAGCCGCCGGCCTTCCTCGTCGAAGACCTTGAAGAACAGGGTGGAGGCGCCATCGTACTCGAAATGGATCGTGAGGGCTCCCTCTGCACAGTAGGCTCGAGCTACCTCGCCCCACCCGCGGTCATGAAGATGTCGCCGGGGGGCACCACCTCGACTTTAGCCTCGGTGGCCAGGGTGCAGCACCCGGCGTGTTACGGCCACAACTCAAGCAGCCCCCTCGGCGGCAGCTCGTCGGTGAAGAACCTTGGGAATCGGATCCACAAGGAGGGAGGCATCACCGCCCACACCACGAATTCATGTGAGCTACCCTGGGCATGGGTCCGTGTCTCAGCGGGCAGAACAGCGATGGCTCGTCCACCACCACCAGGGATTGCTCGACGACGTGCACTGTCGTCCTGTGCACGGGCGTACATGGGAAGGGGGAAGACGGCCGGAGGCCTTGCTTGCAAAGGCATGGTCACCTACTAACTCGCTCCGGTGTCGCAGGGGCGGCAGAACCGTTCCTTCGGCGGAAGTGGGTCAGGCCCCTCCTAAGGGGCCTTTCCCTTTTCTGCCACAGAAAACCACCTGATTGACGCCATGAATTCTACGGCAAGATGAAGAAGAAGAGGAGAGCCCAGTAGCAAGAAGATGGAGGAAGAGATGAGCGAGGGGGGCTTCGCCCCTCCCCTCATTTATAGTTAGAGGGAGGCCAACCGCTGGCCTCCACGATCCCGTGTAATGATGATCTTCTGCATGCAGCAATGACTCGTCAAGTCGAACGGTTGCCGAGGCAGCATGGGGAAGTGGATACACCCATGTCCCATCAATCGCCACGTGTCGTCCAAGGCCGCATGCGGTTAGGGCCCGCTGCGCTCCACACTTGCCCTTTGGCTTCGCCTAGAAGCCAAGTCCGAGCACGCCTTGGGCCCGGGGGCTACTATCGGTGTTCTGGATATGGGGCCTCCCAGTAGCGAGAAGACGGAGGAAGACATAAGTGAGGGGGGCTCTGCCCCTCCCCTCATTTATAGTCAGAGGGAGGCCAACCGCCGGCCTCCACGATCCCGTGTAATGATGATCTTCTGCATGCAGCAACGACTCATCAAGTCGAACGGTTACCGAGGCAGCATGGGGAAGTGGATACGCCCATGTCCCATCAATCGCCATGTGTCATCTAAGGCCGCATGCGGATAGGGCCCGCTGTGCTCCACACTTTCCCTTTGGCTTTGCCTAGAAGCCAAGTCCGAGCGCTCCTTGGGCCCGGGGGCTACTGTCGGTGTTCTGGATACGGGAGTACCCAGACTTGCCTGCCTGTAGCCCACGGCGTGGCTCCATCAACGGCCTGGTACATCCCAACTTCAGCATCAACAACTCAAGACCCATGTGAGGGGCCAAGCCTCGTGAGGCAGATGACACCAAGACCTCCAAGGGGATCGGCCTCCTCAGGCTGGCTCCCGAGGAGCAGAGATATCTATGCAAGGTGCACCTCCCGAGTCTCATCTGACGTGAGCCATGATGATCAAGGCCAGGCAGGAACCAGGCGGGCGCCAGCGGGCGCAGTGTATGAGTTTCCTCTCCGGTGCAAAGGAGGCAAGCAGTAGGCGCGGATTCCTGAGGAATCAGCCAAAGGTTTCCATTCTGATGGAACAAGACCAAGACCGCCAGGACGGAGGTCATCGTTGAGCCCACTGCAGCTTCACAACCAGATGCTTTTGCAGGCGAAGACCACTTTAGCCAGGATAGGATATAGTTGTTGTCTCTCTTCAAATCCGGCCGTTGTGAGATCCCTTCCTGCCAACATTTGGGAAGAGCACCAAGGCCACTATAAATAGGACCTAGCCACCACCATAGAGAGAGGGTCGAATCCACAAAAGAGAGCACGGGATCAGATCCATTCCGCTCTCGCTATCTCACCAGCTCACTTGAGCTCAAGAACACCTCACATCCTGAGGTTGTTCAACCACTGTACTAGTTCATCCTCAGCCCCTTGAGGCAATCCACCACAAAGTTGGAGTAGGGTATTACACTGCAAGGTGGCCCGAACTAGGATAAATTGTTGTGTCTTTCTTTCCCTTTGAGCTCGACATGCTAGGCTGTGAGGCTTCGCGAGTAGCAAACTAGGTAGGTTGATATCTCTGCACACACCCCAGATTTCGAACCCCTCAAGGGTTTGCAGAACCCGAAATCCGACAGCGAATGACACAGGTGTGCTGTACTTGTTCCACTTTCTCATTTTGAACTCGTCACATGTAGTAACACTCACTTTTGAATACTCTGTATATAAGTTTGGTTGTCACGCTAATATATATACTCCCTCCATGTAGGTTGGGTCTCATACTTATTCCCTCCATCCGTTGAAAATTGTGCATATAGAAGCTTTAGGACAAATTATGGAGTCGAGTAAATAATGCACTGGAAAGATGCAAGCCACCATCAATCATCTCTTTAATTACCCAACCCGTAGTGAGCTAAGTGCATGTAGAAATTAAGGAGACCATACGTAGAATGTTATTGGTCTTGATTACAGTGTGATGAGAGGGAAGCATTTTTCCTACTTTAAAGTGCAGTGGTAACCGGAAAAGGCATTGGAAACATAGAAGTACACTCTTTTGTAACAAATTTCAAAGCTAAATGTACACTCTTCACCGGATGGAGGGAGTAAAGCTGAAGTCAAAATTTGGCACAACAAGCCATGGTAACCAGTCTACCTCCATCCTGGTTTATTGGTCCCCATCGTAATCTGTGCCAAATATTAACCATAAAATTGAGTAACAAAATGTTCAAGCATGTCATGAAATTATATCATTGAAAACTATGTTCAAATATGAATCCAACGATATTAATTTTGTTGACTTGAACTAACATTTTGTCAGTTGAATCTTTGGTCAAAATTTAGCACAAATTACAAAAGGGACTAATAAACCAGGACGTAGGTAGTAAACCAGGACACAGACAGTGATACTATGTATAATTAATGCCAAATAATGGCAAGGGATCACACATGTCATTTACGTCTTGAATAAAAATGCCATACACTAACACATTAAGGCCACGAGGCGATGCAGTACTGGTTACAGGAGGCAAGAAGAAAGATGCATCCATCAATGACCTCCTCCTCCTCGACTCAGGGCGCCGGCCCATCGAACGACAGCTAAGTAGCAGCGGCTTTCTTGGCGAGGACAACGTGTTTCCAAACAATGGCGTCCAAAGATTCTAGCCGGTGGAAGAAGGACAACGTCTTTCTATCCTCGCTGGACTTGTAGTGGCCTATGTAGACGATTTCCTCGTAGACATGGTGTGCAGGTCAACGGTTTCTTGCATGGCAAGGTGCTGCATGGCGAGCGCGGCCTTGAGGCATTCTTCATCGTGACCTACGGTAACAGCAGGGCCACCAGTGCTTCAAAGAGTTTGTCACCTTGGAGGCCGATGAGGGTGGCAGGCAACAAGGAGCCTGGGCGCGCGTGCTGGAGGGGTACGGCAAGGTCGTCCGCGCGCTTGTTGAGGATGGTGAACTAGCGGATGGTTTCATGGAATTGTCACGGCAGATGTCCTTAGTGTGAGGACTTAGTCGTGACGCCAACGCATCTATGTGGTAGCTTGAGAGGGGTTGATCGGGACGAGAGACGCAACACACAAGACAAGGATTTAGACAGCTTTGGGCCCCGAGAAACATCATCCGGTAATAGCCCTACATGTTGTTTGTGGCTAGATCTCATTATGCTCATCAGGGAGACGTCGCATAAGCCGTCTCCCCTTTAGTTGTGTCTAGCCTTAGAGATTGTTTCTTTCTTGTCCCTCTTGGGGTGCCCTGCCCCTCCTTATATAAGTTGAAGGGGAGGGTTACATGTGGAGTGCTATTAGGATTAGGACTAGTCTATTACAAGTGGAATCCTAGTCTACTCCCTTAAGGGAAAACTCCTTATGCCTTTCCTCGTAAACCGGCCAACCATAACATGAGCCGGCCTTCTGGGCCTTGGGCCTAGTCTTCTATCTGACCCACCGTTAGGGCCACGTGTGAGTCGCCAAGCTCATGAGTCGTTAGTCCTTCGGCTAGTTACCAATGAAAATGCCAAGCCCGGCCGGGTCATACTCCCGGCCGGGTCATACCGCGGGGTATATCCCCGACATTAGCCCCCAGTTTATTTTGGATTTATCCATGTTAAACTGATCCTGTAAATAAACATAAGAACAAACTTGATAGGTTGTGCTCCGGGTTAAATATTTTCCTGAACCGGCACCTGATCATCCTTAAGTCCTTGTCATTTCCTCCTGGATGCATACTCAAGATCTTATAGCAAATTTCCTTTAACAGATATGTCCAAACCTTGCCAATGCAAAAAATCCAGGCACTTCTTCTAAACAATCCGGGTCAATAAGCCAGCTTCATAACCAATTTGCTGACATTGGCTCTTGTAGAGAAATATTATAAGAAATAATCCATTTGAGTAGGCCTTCAATGCTCTGACTTGACAAAAATATTGGTCTTGAAATATTCAACTGATATTCAGCCAGTTTAAAGATGTAGATCTTGCCGATTTATGATTGCCTAAATTGCCGGGTTATAAATAAATGATCCGGGTCATGATTGTTGCAAACACCGGGTTAATCTGTTCTGCTCCAAACTAAGAATTTGAAGATTTTTTCTCCCTTATATGCATATCACCTGTAGCCCCCAAGTGCCGGGTTGTCATGCTTGCAGCAACCTGGGACATGTAATTGCCTTATGCTCATGAAAACTTCAACAAGTGTAGCCCCCAAGGGCCAGGCCATTATGCAATAATGAGCATGGACTTTGTAGATATAACCATGTAAACTTGAACAGCAACGTGTAGCCCCCAAGGGCCGACTCGGTAAGATAATACTGAGCTGGGACTTTGTATATAATTCATTGAAAAGAATATCATATGATGTAACCCCATGATCGGGCTTGAACCCACGTCCACAAGGTTAAGAGATTTGTGCTTTACCAACTTAGCAATGGACCCTTCAATATAATGGATTAAGACTTGTGTACCTTGAATTGTTGACAGGAGCAATTGGTAGCCCTGGACCAACTGAGCAATGGACCCTTCAATATAAAATGACTTTGCATTAGGCCCCAAGTGTCATGGTGCATGCTTGCAGCGACATGAGACTTGCATATTTGATGTAATCTCAACTTGAATAATGTAGCCCCCAAGTGCCGGGTCGTAAGCCTGCAGCGACTCAGGACTATTCCTTCCAGAATAAATCATATCCTTTGATAAAATAATAGCCATTGCACCAAAGCGACTTTGAATACCTTATCTGTTGACAAGTAAATCCGGATTTTAAATACCCGGCGGCTCTTGGCCGATGGCGATTTAATACGCCTCCATTGTAAGCCGGAATTTTTATAACCCGGCAGCTTATAGCCTTTGAGAAATTCCAGAATGGATAATCATTTTGAAGCATCAATTTTGATAATGATCTTGAACTTAATCATTTATATAAGTCATATTTCTGCAAATCCTGCGCAGAGTTTAAACAATATATGCCCTGGCGACTTAACATCAAAGCCAAGGCGGGTAACAACCCAAACATAATATAGTCTTTATGCAATTATGGAAAAGACTAGGATCAAGGCCATTCAAGCCTAAACATATTGGCGACTTAACATCAAAAGCCAGGGCGGGTTATCCAACCTTGCATATTTATATAATCAGGAAAACATACATGTAGAAATTGGCTCATACTGTCGGCTTACATCGCCGTATGCATTAAAGGTAACAATCCAAAGATTTATAAGCGCATTATTCCCATGGCGCAATCCAAAATGATACTGGCGACTTAAAGTCCATAGCCAAGGCCGGTTTTGAAAAACTTGTGATAGAATCGTACTACCAGCTTATGAGACCAATGCAGTAAGGGTGATAACCCAATCTTTAGAAGCCAACACTTCCAAATGTTTGATGATTGTCATATGCTGGCGACTTATCGTCCAAAGCCACGCCGGGTTAATCGAAACCACATATATGCTTCAGATATGAACAAAAAGTCTCAAGATATACCCTTTTCAAAAAAAATTAAAGCCAAATAGAGAGAAAAATCAAGGCTTCTGATTTGAATACGACCAGTAAACCGTTCCAAAGGGGTTAAGCTAGGATTCGACTACGATCATGTAGCCCCCAGTGGCTTTGGCATTGCGCCAATCAAGAGGATACTGACAGCTATGTTCTCTTTGGTTCATAATATTGTCTTTATGCATTTATGGAAAAGACTAGGATCAAGGCCATTCAAGCCTAAACATATTGGCGACTTAACATCAAAAGCCAGGGCGGGTTATCCAACCTCGCATATTTATATAATCAGGAAAACATACATGTAGAAATTGACTCATACTGCCGGCTTACATCATCGTATGCATTGAAGGTAACAATGCAAAGAATTATAAGCGCATTATTCCCATGGTGCAATCCAAAATGATACTGGCGACTTAAAGTCCATAGCCAAGGCCGGTTTTAAAAAACCTGTGATAGAATCGTACTGCCAGCTTATGAGACCAATGCAGTAAGGGTGATAACCCAATCTTTAGAAGCCAACACTTCCAAATGTCTGATGATTGTCATATGCTAGCGACTTATCGTCCAAAGCCACGCTGGGTTAATCGAAACCACATATATGCTTCAGATATTAAAAAAAAGTCTCAAGATATATCCTTTTCAAAAAAAATTAAAGCCAAATAAAGAGAAAAAAATCAAGGCTTCTGATTTGAATACGACCAGTAAACCATTCCAAAGGGGTTAAGCTAGGATTCGCCTACGATCATGTAGCCCCAGTGGCTTTGGTGTTGCCCCGATCAAGAGGATACCGACAACTATGTTCTCTTTGGTTCATAATATAGTCTTTATGCAATTACGGAAAAGACTAGGATCAAGGCCATTCAAGCATAACATATTGGCGACTTAACATCAAAAGCCAGGGCGGGTTATCCAACCTCGCATATTTATATAATCAGGAAAACATACATGTAGAAATTGGCTCATACTGCCGGCTTACATCGCCGTATGCATTGAAGGTAACAATCCAAAGATTTATAAGCGCATTATTCCCATGGCGCAATCCAAAATGATATTGGCGCCTTAAATTCCATAGCCAAGGCCGGTTTTGAAAAACCTGTGATAGAATCGTACTACCAGCTTATGAGACCAATGCAGTAAGGGTGATAACCCAATCTTTAGAAGCCAACACTTCCAAATGTTTGATGATTGTCATATGCTGGCGACTTATCGTCCAAAGCCACGTCGGGTTAATCGAAACCACATATATGCTTCAGATATGAACAAAAAGTCTCAAGATATACCCTTTTCAAAAAAATTAAAGCCAAATAGAGAGAAAAATCAAGGCTTCTGATTTGAATACGACCAGTAAACCGTTCCAAAGGGGTTAAGCTAGGATTCGACTACGATCATGTAGCCCCCAGTGGCTTTGGCGTTGCGCCGATCAAGAGGATACCGACAGCTATGTTCTCTTTGGTTCATAATATTGTCTTTATGCAATAATGAAAAAGACTAGGATCAAGGCCATTCAAGCCTAAACATATTGGCGACCTAACATCAAAAACCAGGGCGGGTTATCCAACCTCGCATATTTATATAATCAGGAAAACATACATGTAGAAATTGGCTCATACTGCCGGCTTACATCATCGTATGCACTGAAGGTAACAATGCAAAGAATTATAAGCGCATTATTCCCATGGTGCAATCCAAAATGATACTAGCGACTTAAAGTCCATAGCCAAGGCCGGTTTAAAAAAACCTGTGATAGAATTACCGCCAGCTTATGAGACCAATGTAGTAAGGGTGATAACCCAATCTTTAGAAGCCAACACTTCCAAATGTCTGATGATTGTCATATGCTGGCGACTTATCGTCCAAAGCCACGCCGGATTAATCGGAACCACATATATGCTTTAGATATGAACAAAAAGTCTCAAGATATACCCTTTTCAAAAAAATTAAAGCCAAATAGAGAGAAAAAAATCAAGGCTTCTGATTTGAATACGACCAGTAAACCGTTCCAAAGGGGTTAAGCTAGGATTCGCCTACGATCATGTAGCCCCCAGTGGCTTTGGCGTTGCCCCGATCAAGAGGATACCGACAGCTATGTTCTCTTTGGTTCATAATATAGTCTTTATGCAATTATGGAAAAGACTAGGATCAAGGCCATTCAAGCCTAAACATATTGGCGACTTAACATCAAAAGCCAGGGCGGGTTATCCAACCTCGCATATTTATATAATCAGGAAAACATACATGTAGAAATTGGCTCATACTGCCGGCTTACATCACCGTATGCATTGAAGGTAACAATCCAAAGATTGATAAGTGCATTATTCCCATGGCGCAATCCAAAATGATACTGGCGACTTAAAGTCCATAGCCAAGGCCGGTTTTGAAAAACCTGTGATAGAATCGTATTGCCAGCTTATGAGACCAATGCAGTAAGGGTGATAACCCAATCTTTAGAAGCCAACACTTCCAAATGTTTGATGATTGTCATATGCTGGCGACTTATCGTCCAAAGCCACGCCGGGTTAATCGAAACCACATATGTCCTTCAGATATGAACAAGAAGTCTCAAGATATACCATTTTCAAAAAAATTAAAGCCAAATAGAGAGAAAAAGATCAAGGCTTCTGATTTGAATACGACCAGTAAATCATTCCAGAGGGTTTAAGCTAGGATTCGACTACGATCATGTAGCCCCCAGTGGATTTGGCGTTGCGCCGATCAAGAGGATACCGACAGCTATGTTCTCTTTGGTTCAAATATGACCTATGTTTGAACAGGAAGCCCCCAAATGACCTTGAGAGTTCTTTAACAACGCTGATTCGAATACGATCAACGTCGGACCCAAAGAGGGTTAAGCTATGATTCAGATATGATCAAGAAGCCCCCTAGTGGGTTTGGCATTGTGCCGATCAAGAGGGTACCGACAGCTATGTTCTCTTTGGTTCGAATACGACCTATGTTTGAACAGGAAGCCCCCAAGTGACCATATAAGTTTTGGCATTGCGCCGATCAAGAGGGTATCGACAACTATGCTCGATGAGCAGGAAGCCCCCAAGTGACTATAATAAGATAAGACGTAAGGCAGGATACCCATGTTTGAACCGCGCATCATGGCAGCAAGTTCTCTTTGGCAACCTTCAATTTTTCTGAGAACTCGAACTTGCGAGAGACTAATTCTTTTTGAACAGGAACTTTAAACCGGATTTAAGAGCTTCAGAGCTTTGTGGGAGACATATTTCCCTTGAGCCAGATTGTAAACCGGAAGCATTATTGTGAGCCGGAATTTTTCTGACGACCTTTTAAATTTTCATTGATAGAGCCGTAACCTCCGGGGCCGGGTTATTTTTCACTCCAATGACCCGGAGTTTTGGATTGCATTGAAACCGGCCAACACTGCCGAGTCATATCATTGTAGTCCCCAAGCCTCAAGACGACTCGAGGAGTTTGCTTGAGATTCTCCGTATTTGACCATAGCAGAAGGTATATATCATTATGTTGGTAGCGTGATGTGAATCCACAGAATGTTGAGGTGACTGCGACGGGTTATAAATGATCTCATATGAGCCGTGTCAGCAACTCGGCCAATGGTTCCTTCCAACTGGCTATTTGAAGTTAACCAAACTGTAGTGGCAGCGACTTGTGTGTCTGCCCATTGAGCCATCCAGTGTAGATGGCGGCTTATAATACATGATAATTTGCTCCAGAGTTGTTGGAAGAAAAACCAGGCTACCCAAGCAGTGACTGGCTTTATACTCAATAAACAACTCATGCAGATAGGTGCGGTCCAGTGTGTTGATGTAGACCAGGCCGCGAGAGACGGACGACAAAAACGACCACGACTTCAGAGGCAACACAGATAGATGAGTCAGCCGCAGCGCTATAAGATGGTGCAGACTGGCGAGTCAATCGCTAGCGCATGGACCGGCGAGTCAATCGCAGGTGTGGTAAGCCGCGCGGACGACGAGTCAATCACAGGCGGTCCCAGGAAGTTGATGTAGATCAAGCTGCACGAACGGCGGCTTGCGCACCCCCGTTCAACAGCAAGAGGGACGCCGTCACATATTCCATAGACACAGCAGGACACCGCCTTTTATAATGTATCGTTGTCCCTGCATACAGAGAATATGCAGAGTAGAATAGCTCTCAATTTTTTTAATATGTACTAAAAAATAAACTGGACTATTATGTCACCTGATGATCTGATCGGTAGATGATCTGTGTGGAATCGTGCTTCAGACTTCCATTCAACAGATGATCCATGTGAAGACTGAAAAGGTCCAGAGGATTACGAATACTGGTAATGATAGACTAGTATAGCCTCACGTCATTTGAAATGACAATCTGCGGTAGCACTTTTCACATGATATGCTTTGGAAAATCAATGGTTGTCGGGGGCCATGCCGCTAGTGGATGTCCCATACGTGGCTTTTATTCTGTCTCTCTCTTTTCCTCTTTCTTTCCAACGATGGACAAGGAAGCTTCCCCTCTTTTTTATGCTTGTTCCTCTGGTGACTCGACTTGGCGTGATGCCGTGGCGTAACAGCCTCACTAAGTCAGGCTATTGCCCCTGCAACTCCCTTACTGCTCTGTTTGTTGCAGCAGCGGTGGATTCAAACAACTTGGTAAGACCGATTTAAAAACAGGCCAGCGATCGCGAACTTGGAGGCGTCGGCGTCTTGGCGGAGCCGAGGTGCTCGAAGGCCGCAGAAAACTGGAGGACCTGGGCGCATAGAGGCTTGTAGAAAAAATGAACCGCCATAGAGGAAGGCGCGAGCGGATCCAGCGGCTTGGTGTTTTAACCTTAGCAGGGGCGCGAGCGAGTCTGGCGGCTTGGCGGAGGTGGTTAACCATAGCAAAGGCAGTGATTTGCATGTGTAGTAGGGTGAGTTGCACGGACGGGGCACGCAGTGGTGCGAGCCGGCAGAGGGCGCAGCAACATCCGGCCACGCGAGCCAGCAGGAGACACGGCAGCAACCGGCAGCACAACAGGAGGCGGGGTTGGGCTGCAGCAGGCTCCATGGAAACTGGTTGATCAGGGCGAGTTATGGCAGTGGCGACTTGGCATGTGTCCGCAATGGCAGCTCTGGGCGCGGTGAAGCAGGATCGTCTTGGTTGTTTTGAGGACGACCGGCGGCTCCACGGAGATGAAGTAAAGCGGCAGCGTTGACTTGCAGACGGAGGCAGGCAGCTCGGAGGCGCACCGACATGGGCGGATCCCAGCAGCGGAGGCAGTTCAACGAGGTGAGGGCGGCTCGTAGTGGAGACGAAGCGGTCTAGGCCGGTTTTCCTCCTCCGAGTCATTGTACTTTTGATGAATCTGTCTCCGCATCTTCCAGGTCGTGGCCCCTTATTTTTCACGGGTCAAACTGCCCTTTTATCAATAGCAGTACAGAAGTAATACCACCAAATCGATCTTTGACTTGACAGCGGCTTATATACTTTTTGCCATGGATGGTAAGTGTATCAGATTATCCCTCGGAGTTGCTTGCAGCAAGTAAACAATCGATCCAATATTTGCTTTATCAAAGGATGCCGTGACATATTAGCTTCTTCATATTGATGTGATTGCTGACAGATTCTCATGTGGACTAGTAGTCCATCTAGTTTGATTAAACAATTATGTCTTCTAATGGACAACATTAATGACAAAACATCTTTGGTTCTGCCTACTGCCGTCAATATGAATCTTCTCAGGACTCGTGGTGTATATACAGTTGAACAAGTCTAGTTGAGGATTATGCATGCACAATCGGTGATCCAATGATTTGATAAATAGTGTGCACCTTTGAAAGATGACATAACACTGTAGATTAACCTTCTCTTGGTCTTGATGGATTATGTCCACAGAGGAAACAATTGTCATATGGAGGATCACGAGATTGCGGCAGTGGACCCATTGTATCCTTCGATAATCCCTTTCCTTTTTCTGATCTTGATTGATGAATCTCCGAGACGATGCGTGCGCTGGCTTGTCTTTCTCTAGAAAATTGCAAATCCTCGATCCCTTGGAAAGATCCCTCCAAGAACTTAACACCATCATGCGTGACCCCCACGGTGGGCGCCAACTCTCGTGGAATTGTCACGGCATATGTCCTTAGTGTGAGGACTTAGTCGTGAGGCCAACGCATCTATGTGGTAGCTTGAGTGGGGTTGATCGGGACGAGAGACGCAACACACAAGACAAGGATTTAGACAGCTTCAGGCCTCGGGAAACATCATCCGGTAATAGCCCTACATGCTGTTTGTGGCTAGATCTCATTATGCTCATCAGGGAGACGCTGCATAAGCCAGCTCTCCTTTAGTTGTGTCTAGCCTTAGAGATTGTTTCTTGCTTGTCCCTCTTGGGGTGCCCTGCCCCTCCTTATATAAGTTGAAGGGGCGGGTTACATGTGGAGTCCTATTAGGATTAGGACTAGTCTATTAGAAGTGGAATCCTAGTCTGCTCCCTTAAGGGAAAACTCCTTATGCCTTTCCTCGTAAACTGTCCCACCATAACATGAGCCGGCCTTCTAGGAGTTGGGCCTAGTCTTCTATCTGAACCGCCGTTAGGGCCACGTGTGAGTCGCCAGGCTTGTGAGTCGTCAGTCCTCCGGCGAGTTACCAATGAAAATGCCATGCCCGGCCGGGTCATACTTCCGGCCGGGTCATACCGCGGGGTATATCCCCTACAGATGGAGCGGACCATCATCTCGCCCATGCGAGAGGCGAAGCCGGCGGTCGCAAGCATCGTCTGGAAATGTTGCATGGTGCGGGGCCGTAGGCCAGTGTCTTGGATGATCTAGCATAGCCGAATGCCACTCACGTCCATTGACGCCATGGGTGCTTGTGGCTTCTGGTCACTTGGCCTTGGTATTGGATTGGAGTGAGTAGTGTTGCGTCATACGTCTCCATCGTATCTACTTTTTGAAACACTTTTGCCCTTGTTTTGCTCTCCAACTTGTATGATTTGAATGGAACTAACCCGGACTGATGCTGTTTTCAGCAGAACTGCCATGGTGTTATTTTTGTGCAGAAATAAAAGTTCTGGGAATGACCTACAAATCCACGGAGCAACTTTTTAGTATTAATAAAAAATACTGGTGAAAGAATCAGCACCAGGGGGCCCACACCCTGGCCACGAGGGTGGGGGCGCGCCCCCTCCCCTAGGGCCTCCACCGACCTCAACTCCAACTCCATATATTCAAGTTCACGAAGAAAAAATTCAGAGAGAAAGGTTCATCGCGTTTTACGATATAGAGCCGTCGTGAAGCCCTAAACTCTCTTGAGAGGGCTGATCTGGAGTCCGTTCGGTGCTCCGGAGAGGGGGATTCGTCACCGTCGTCATCATCAACCATCCTCCATCACCAATTTCATGATGCTCACCGCCGTGCGTGAGTAATTCCATCATAGGCTTGCTGGACGTTGATGGGTTGGATGAGATTTACCATGTAATCAAGGTAGTTTTGTTAGGGTTTGATCCCTAGTATCCACTATGTTCTGAGATTGATGTTGCTATGACTTTGCTATGCTTAATGCTTGTCACTAGGGCTCCATGATTTCAGATCTGAACCTATTATGTTTTCATGAATATATGTGAGTTCTTGATCCTATCTTGCAAGTCTATAGTCACCTATTATGTGTTATGATCCGACAACCCCGAAGTGACAATAATCGGGATACTTCTCGGTGATGACCAAAGTTTGAGGAGTTCATGTACTCATTAAGTGCTAATGCTTTGGTCCGGTACTCTATTAAAAGGAGGCCTTAATATCCCTTAGTTTCCATTAGCACCCCACTGCCACGGATGGGTAGGACAAAAGATGTCATGCAAGTTCTTTTCCATAAGCACGTATGACTACATTCTGAATACACGCCTACATTACATTGATGAATTGGAGCTAGTTCTGTGTCACCCTATGTTATAACTATTACATGAGGAATCGCATCCGACATAATTTTCCATCACTGATCCAATGCTTACGAGCTTTTCACATATTGCACTTTGCTTATTTACTTTACCGTTGCCACTGTTACAATTACTACAAAACTGCTACTGTTACTTTTGCTACTGTTACTATTTCTTCCATACTACTTTGCTACTAAATACTTTGCTGTGGATATTAAGTTATCCAGGTGTGGTTGAATTGACAACTCAACTGCTAATACTTGAGAATATTCTTTGGCTCCCCTTGTGTCGAATCAATAAATTTGGGTTGAATACTCTACCGTCGAAAACTGTTGCGATCCCCTATATTTGTGGGTTATCAAGACTATTTTCTGGCGTTGTTGCCGGGGAGCATAGCTCTATTCTTTGACTCACCTGGGATTTATATCTGCTGATCACTATGAGGAACTTGAAATACGAAAGAACTAAGATTTATCCCTCAACTACGAGGGGAGGTAAGGAACTGCCATCTAGCTCTACACTACATTCTCCTTCTATTATGAGTAAACTTGCGACACCTAAACCTGCTTCTGCTATTAATTCTGATATGTCGCATGTTATTGATGATGCCAGTTCGACTATGCATGATACTTATGATGAAACTACTTCTGTGCTTGATACTACTGTGCCATTAGGTGAATTTCTTGATGAACAACTTGCTAGGGCTAGAGAGAATGAAATTCTTGAAACTGATATTATTGATGATAGTGATGATGAAGGTTCTCCCCCTAAATATGAATTGCACGTTGTTCCTGAGGGTTATGTTATGGATGAAGAAACTCCTAGAGATTTTCTTTCCTGCAATGATAGATCTAATCTTAAGAAGTTATTAGCTAAACTGAAACAGAAATCTGTGAATGCTAGAATGAAATATGACCCTGCTTTTGCTACTTCACCTATCTTTGTAACTGATAAGGATTTTGATTTCTCTATCAATCCTGAGATAATTACTTTGGATGAATCTGATCCTTTCTATGGCTATGAATCTGAAACTGTTGTGGCACATCTTACTAAATTGAATGATATAGCCACCCTGTTCACTAATGATGAGAAATCTCGCTACTATTATATCCTTAAGATATTTCCATTCTCATTAAAGGGTGATGCTAAACCGTGGTTTAACTCTCTTGATCCTGGTTGTGTGCGTAGTCCCAGGATATGATTTATTACTTCTCTGCTAAATGTTTCCCTGCTCATAAGAAACAAGCTGCCTTGAGGGAAATATATAATTTTGTGCAAATTGAAGAAGAAAGTCTCCCACAAGCTTGGGGGAGGCTTATCCGATTACTTAATGCTTTGCCTGATCATCCTATTAAGAAAAATGAAATACTTGATATCTTTTATAATGGACTAACCAATTCTTCCAAAGACCACTTGGATAGTTGTGCTGGTTGTGTTTTCAGGGAAAGAATAGTCGATCAAGCTGAATTGCTATTGAATAATATGTTGACTAATGAAAATAATTGGACACTTCCTAAGCCAACTCCTGAGCCAACTCCTAAGCCAACTCCAAAGAAAAGGGGCGTTTTATTTCTCAGTCCTGAAGATATGCAAGAGGCAAAGAAATCTATGAAAGAAAAAGGTATTAAAGCTGAAGATGTTAAGAATTTACCTCCTGTTGAAGAAATACATGGCCTTAATATACCACCTGTCGAAGAAACACATGGTCTTGATAACCCGACACAGGTAGTAATGGTAAATTCTCTCTATAGATATGATAAAGTTGAAATCCCATCTACTAAGTTTGCTAGCCAATGCTTGGATGAATTAGATGACTTTATGGCTAGGCAAGAAAACTTCAATGCTTATGTTGGTAGACAATTAAAAAGTAATGCTTCTATGATTGGACACTTGAGTGATTATATGGCTAGAGTTAAAGGTGAACTTAAACTCACCAGTAAACATGCTTCTATGGTCACCATTCAAGTAGAACAAGTACTTAAAGCTCAAAGTGATTTGCTTGATGAATTAAATAATGAAAATGATTTTGCTATTAGAGTGGCTACTAGAACTGGTAGAATGACTCAGGAACTTTTGTATCCTGAAGGCCACCCAAAGAGAATTGAGTAAGATTCTCAGAGAAATAATATTGATGCACCTAGTTCTTCTAAAAAGAAGAAGAAGAAAATTGATAAGACTTTACATGCTTCTAGTGAACCTGTTGTAGACACACCTGAGAATCCCAATGATATTTCTATTTCTAATGCTGAAACGCAATCTGGTGATGAACATGAACCTAGTGATAATGTTAATGATAATGTTCATGTTGATGCTCAACCTAGAAATAGTCATGATGTAGAGATTGAACCTGTTGTTGAACTTGATAACCCACAATCAAAGAATCAACATTATTGTGGCACCCCAGCTCAGAGAAAACCGGAACGCCCCGTATTCCAGCCCAAAGATCGAGGAGAAGTCTTCTGGAATACGTCACTGCTTAGCATAGAACAATCCAGCCTTCTATTATTACACGAATATGAATACAAGGTCTCCGATATTACAATGAATAACATCGTTACGACGACACTACGCCATCCTCAGTTGCTCTATGCAAGCAGCAGAAACATCTCGAAGCAGTGGAATAACTCTAGCAGCGGAGCAACGACGACGGTGGTGAACTCCACTCCATAGGGACTCTGGCTGGAATGCTTATCCTAGCTCGCACGAACGGAAATCACGACAAGCAAGCAATCAAATCCGGCATGACCTGCAAGCTGGCATGACACGCCAGGTCAGTACATTGAATGTATTTGCAAGCTCACAAATAACGAGAAGCATTCAAGACAACAACAGCATGGCAATTACAGGTTAAACATGAATTATCATGATATCATCAGAACTATATAACATGGCATGACCAACATAAACACGATACATCTATCACGACATGAACATATTAATCCGACAATACTAGCATCCAACATGATGACACTTCATGCACCATTTATTATGATCAAGTTACCTCGTAACCAACATATGCATCACTTACCAACCGCGGACATCACACGATCATCTCAGGATCAAATCAAGCTTGGTATAAACAATACTGTAGTAATCAGTAAATGACCACAAGGAGCTTGACCTTTACCCAGGACTCTCGTACGACATCACGAATATACAACAACTCGGTATCCTTGATACCATTGTGATCCTTAAAACGATCACCACCCGACCAACACTTGGCCCGTGATCCTAACGGCGATCACAACCCGACCACCACATGGCCCGTGATCCTTATGGCGATCACCACCCGACCAACACATGGCCCGTCTCGTTGTTATTAAACACATTATTCTTATTAATGTTGACTCATGGTGTGACATTCTCTCGACCAGGGCCCTTATCCACGGGTGCGGCTATCGATAGATTTAATATACACTCTGCAGAGGTTAATACACTGTACCCACACTACGGAACCCATGGCCTCACTCTCCCATTTGGGTGGACCAACGGCGTTCCGACAAAACCGATCTATTGTGATGACACTCTCCCGACCCTTCTGACTCAGACCCCACTGGGCTAGTCCTGGGTGGCCCCGTGTCTACCTCCAGACACCTCGACCACCATCATGGCCACGATCCACACTGGGATCCGGTACCAAAATTAACTTAACAATGGGCTCACAAGGTTATGCTCCTCCTACCTGATCAGGGTAGCACGCGCCCATAACCTTCCCTAAATTGAGGTACCGACCAGAGGCACGACAATAGACCCAGTTAGGACCGTCCCATACCGGTAAGCGTGGTTGCACTGGTCAGCACCGATTAAGCGGCACCATGACTCATCCAACAGGTGTTCAAGTTCAATTTAATCCGGTTAACTTGAATGTAAATATGCTAAGTCATGATAAAATAACATGATGCCAACTATAATACATGAACATGATATCAACAGCATCATGAGAGTATCACATAACTTTCCACCATATCAACAATAAATCATATCCACTAAGCATGGCATACTGACTAGCACGACCATCTCCAACATCAACATTTACTATTAACAAGCATAAACATATGAAAGATAATACTAGCAGGTATAACATGATCATAGAGTATAAGACAACATAGCACAAAAGTGAACATGCAAATCTGAACATTACCGGAACAATGATAACCATATTTTCAACAAGCTAATATTTAATAAAGATTCAAGTTGAAAACCATGGCTACAGCATGACTATCATGCAAGTGGGTATTGTGGCTTGCCTGGGGATGAAGAAGGCACCGGGGAGAAGTGCGATGAAGCCGCGAAATGAAACACCAGAAAACATTCTCTCTCGGAGGGGGCTGAATAAGGGCAAGGGCATCAAGGTCATTTTCAATAGTGTGAAACCAAAGTGAAAACATGACCAACAGAAGAGGCTCAACGAAACGAAGAAGTGAGCGTTGGTTTCATCTCATTTGGAGCTACGGATAAAAAGTTATGGATTGTTTTTTGTTAGGGACCTATCTGCAAGAAAAATACTTTCAAACAGGGGCCTGGACAGAAAACTGGAAAGCGGTATTTGGGGAATACGCCTTCGAATCAGGAAAACGTCGTCGCACCTAGCGCCTCCACAAATCTGACGTGGCAACGACCGGGTCAAAACGGCAGAGGCGGGGTCGGGCGCCTGGGCCACTGCCAGGTGGGGTCGCGGGGCCCGCTGCTTGGTCAACTCCCTCTCCCGCCTCCTCCTTCTTCTTCCCCGTGCCTGCTCGCTGGACAGGGAGTGGGTCGATAGCGTCGATGGGATTTCGGCTAGCTCCGGCCACCATTTGAGACGCCGCGACCACCAGCGAAGTCAGGAGGCTGCCGCGCCTCCATTACAAGGACGCAAGACCGACGGAGATGCACGGAGTGGTGATCGATGAGAGAGTGGCAGGCGAGGTCGTCGGCCGAGATGGGTGCTAGCGATGTGGTTGCTCCGGAGGAGAAACGAAGAGGTGGGGAGGATTAGAGGGTCGAGGAGACTCCTCTGGTGGTGGTAGGAGAGCGCAGAGAGTTTTGGTTGGCGCAAATTTGAGAGAAGGTCCGAGGCGACCATGGCGGCCATCTAAGACGGGGAAAGCTCTCGAGCTCGAATGAGAGGCTGGGAGGGGTAGTGGAGAGTGGCTGAGATGATGAGGTGCTCGGGAAAGCTTGGGGGTGGCCTATATATAGGCAGGGCGAGGAGGGGAGGCCATGTACGAGTGGTCGTGGCTCGGGTGCCACCGCTCGCGTCCGGCCGCACTCTGGCGATGGCAACGATCACGGGAGGGTGCGGGATCACGACGAGGGAGGTGCGGACGAGCAACAGTGGTGCACAGGGAAGAAGGGGCCGAGGGGAAACAGAGGAAGAAGATGAGCGCCATTAAAGCTCGGTCGGCCACAGTGCGTCCGTGGGCACACGGCGACGACAGCTGACGGAGGGGCTGACGGAGGGGGAGAAAGCTCCAGGAGGACGGCGACGACGCGGGCAATCTACTGGACATGCTCACGGGCGCGAAGACAGCGAGAGGGAGAGGGGCCCGAGCACAAATGACGTTCTGGCCGCGCACAGTTCATACCAAAACGGTGGTCACCACGTGCACTGGTGCTCACAGTGGCACACGGCCGGCCAAACGATGTCTGGGAGCATGTCCTTCCTGGGGAGGTTGCAGCTGTGATCGTAACTCGGTTAAACAGGCTCTGGTCAAAAAGAAATCATCCTCTGAAGTTTACTGCAGTAAACTTGATCATGTACTGCTGCTCAATAGGGACGTGATAGCGTCAAATGAAGTTGTCTAGGAGGTTTAGGTAAAGAAGGACTTACATCCTGGTAACTATGGATGGGTTTGGATCAAGATTTAATAGAGTTGCTTTGCAACTGCTAAATAGGGTCCAGAAACTAGATCATCATGGTGCACTCACATGGAGTGTCAACTTGAGCTAAGATTGGGCAAAGCTTAGTCATTTGGTCATATGATGATGCTGTAAAAAGATCATGCTAAATGGACAAACCAAAATAGCGCTTGCTTCACTAACATCTCCTCTGGACAAAAACTTGGAATAATTATGGTGGTCAAATGGCTCAATGAAATGATGCCAAATTGGGTGGAGAGATATTTTATGGGTATAAGAATGATCTAGTAATTTATTAGGATTTTTGAAGCAATATAAAATATACTTGCTTCACAACCTGAAAATATTGCCAGAAACAAAGATTTGCTCCTGTGCTCACATAGATTATTGTATGGGGTTGCAAATGGTTGGAGGGGGTTAATATGAGCACATTAAGGAGTGTGCAAAAGTTCAACTCATTTGGGTACTCCTAGATAGTACTTCCTTTACAAAGCTTTCTGTTTGGCAGAAACTTTGAAAAATCACTAAGGAAGATTGGCTTGGACAATAAATTTGAACTTGTGCATGAGGCAATTATTTGGACATATAAACATGCCCAAAAAGGTTGGGAGTCAATAGGAAAAATATAAATGACACTTCCTTCACAAAGTGCCATTCAGGGCAGAATATGAAATGAATTATTGGAGGATTATTTTTGAACATGGCAATGAAAAGTTTCGCCATATTTGATCAAGATATGACCCAAACAATTTATGAGAATTATTTGGGAATTTTTGGAATGATGGAAATATAGGTTGCTTCACAACCTAGGGCAATTGGAGTTATTCCTTTAATAGAAAAGGAATATTCCCAATAAAAAGAATATTGGGATTTGGGCTAGGATGGAAATGGAAAGGTCTAGGGAAGGATTTTGGGAATTACAAGCCACTCTGGAAACAAATAAGAGGGCATCTTCTTCAGTTTCTAGACCACAAAGCCACGGAAAAAGAAAACTCAGGCAAAAACCTCGGAAAAACAAAAGAAAAAGAAAGGGCCAAAAATCAGGCTGTCACAAACATTATCCCCTTAAAGAAATCCCGTCCTCGAGATTTGGTTGCTCAGGGAACAAGTATGAATATTCTGACTTAAGGAAACCGTTTCCAACTCGGGTATCCTTTTTCCTTTATTGTTGTTCCCACTAAATCTTTATCTGACTGGCCCTGGGTGGTTTGCTTTACGGTATCCACATTCTGACAGTTCCTACCTCGCCTGCTCATGCTTATATAGGCTCTAATTTCTTTTTAGATCTGCTGACTAGCTGAGTGTGATTTAATTATACGACTGAAATATATGTCCGTCTCACAAATCCAAAAGTGATTTCTGCCGGGTGTGCTACCCGGCACTGACAACCTTTGTAAGTGCATCTAGTGCCCCTTAGTGATTTTGGTGTATTGAAGACTTATAGGTTAAGGGACTAATGCGTTTGTGAGTGTACACAGGTCTATAAGTCTATGAGGAGTTTGATATTTACAGAGAAAGTCGACCCCTAAAAATGAAGTTCTTCAAGTGAAGACTTTGATATTCTGAAGACTTTTTGAAGACTTTGAAAGTGAAGAAATTGGTGTGACCTTGAAGACTTGGTATTCATTTCTGGAACATGAAGTGTGAAGACTTTTGTTTTCGTAGTTTCATTTTCTCTTTCTTGAGTCATAGGAAACACCGTACTGTTAAAGGGGGTCAAGGAAATACTAAGGAAAAATTTCCATGTGATGCTCAACTCAAAATCCTACACCTACCAATCCCTTCGAGTGAAGCCTTTGGAAATCTCATACAGTTCAGTCACTTTCTTCAGTGACAGAGACGAAGTTCTTCTGGTCACTGATGAATTTGTTCTGACTGAGGAGTTAGGAATTCGCCAGTGCGAATTACCTACACAGTGAGGAACATGATAGCCCTGAGGAATTTGAGAGTCAAATTTCTGACCGTTGCTGTGCTGCACGCCAGCTGTCCCAAAATATCTTATCCACCTAACGGTCATATCATTGAGGGGTATTTATGTCTTATCATGTCGGGCTGCTCCCTAGGCTATAAATAGCCGCCCCCTACAACCACTAGTTGGTTGGCTGCTCCGAGAGAACTTGACACTTGTCATTTGAGAGCAACCCATCCTCCGAGGACTTTGAGCGAAAATCATCAAGTGAGGAAAATCCCAAACCCAAACACCTACAAACCCCAAAGTGATTGAGCATCACTGAAGAAATTGATCCTATGTGGATCCGACGCTTGTTACCTTTGAAGACTGTGCTTCTTCCAGACGGTTAGGCGTCAAGGTCTAGAGCATCCAAGAGGAATTGTGGATCGCCGAGTGACCAAGTCTGTGAAGGTTTGGAAGTCGCCTGAAGACTTACCACGAGTGATTGGACGGGATCTGTGTGATCTTAGTTCAAGGAGAATACGGTGAGGACTGGGTGTCCTGAGCTGCATGCTCAGAGACTGGGTGTTCGGGACTGCGTGTCCTAGAGTTTAAATACTCAGCCGCTCCAACCAGACATACAACTGAGACAGCAGTTGGAACTGGTATACCAAATCATTGTCTTCACCAACCTACCGGTTCTATTTCCTCAACCCTTTCATTTCCTCATTACCGTGTTGGCTGTTTGTTCATATCTGTGTTTGAAGACTTTGACTGAAGACTTTCTCAATTTCCTCAGTTCAATTTCTTCAGTCTGTTTGTCTTCATCTTGTGTTATCCTGTGATTACGCTTTCTGTACTCTGTGCTAGTCTTCATTTCATCATGATGACCATGCTTGTATTCTGTCATACTTACTTCTAAGTACTTATTCCGCTGCTAATAGTTCTTCGCTAAGGAATTTCCTCACCGGCAAATTCCTCAGTGAAGAATTCATAAAAATCGCCTATTCACCCCCCTCTAGTCGACATAACGCACTTTCAATTGGTATCAGAGCAAGGTACTCCCTTGTTCTGTGTGATTTTGGTTTAACCGCCTGGAGTTTTAGTTATGTCGACCGCAAGTATGAAGAAAGTGACATGCCCTATCTTTGACGGTCATGATTATCCCAAGTGGAAGGCCATGATGAGGAAGCGCCTCATGGCAAGGGACAGCAAGCTGTGGACCGTCACTGAGATTGGTCTTACTAATCTATGCAAGTCGGCGAACGCAGATGATATTCACAAATACACTCGACTTGACTTCATGGCTAAGGATATCATCTGTTTCTGCCTATCCAGAGATCAATTCAGGCACATTATGCATCTTTGCAATGCAAAGCTTATCTGGGACCGAATCTCCGACGTCTATGAAGGTCATCGAACCCGTCATGATCCTTGGTTTGAGGACTTCAAGGAATCTCTCAAAACAATGACTTTTGAACCAGAATCATCATCTTCTGCATCATGTCTCATGGCAAAGGGTGTCGAGGTAACCGAATGTTCCTCATCTGAATTTAGTGACTGTGAATCTGATGATGATGAATCTGATGATGATATTGAACCTAGCTATACCAAACTTGTTTGCATTGCCACCAAACAACAACATGCCTTGGAAAAGGTTCAAAACATGCTAGATAAGAGTGATGATATGTTAGGTGAAGAAATGGATCGCACTAAAGCCCTGACTGAAAATCTTCAGAGACTTCAGTCTAGGTTTGATAACCTTCAAAGTCATCATAACACTCTCTTATCTGATCATGAGAAACTTTCTTATGAATTTCTTCAAAGAAAGCAAGATCTTGAGAAGCTAAGAGTGAGTTATGAAGATCTTCAGAAGGAGCGCGATTCATTACTTGCTCAACAAATCAGCACTTCTCAGGAAGAATTTGTTCCTCCATGCTTAAAGTGCATTGAACGTGAATCTGCCAATTCTTCACCTGAATGTTCAAATGCTTCAACTGTTACAAATTCTTCACCTGCCTCTGCTATCACTAATTCCTCATCTGAGGACATTGCTAGTATCACTGATGATGCAGGGCTGAAGGAACTGTACACGACAGGCATGTACAAAAGCCTCAAAGGGCATCAGATTCTCTGTGATGTGCTCAAAAAGCAGATCCTCAACAGAAACCCTAGGAAAGAGGGTATTGCCTTTGAGAGGAAACTTAATGCTGATGGAACATATTGGAAGCCTGAGCAGTACCCCAAAACCTCATGGGTTGCTGCAAAGGGACCTCCAGTTGATCCATCCATGTTATCTGGCTTTACATGTGAATCTCCTCATTCTTCTGATGAGTCATTTGACTCCAACTATAAACTGTTCAAAAATCAGAATGGTGAAGTATTTGCTAGATATGTTGGGACTAACTGCAGGAACGGTTCCCCTATGAAGAAAATATGGGTTCCCAAAAGTTATGTTGAAAGTCTTCAGGTGAATGTCTTCATGACACAACCTGTGAAGAATGGGAACCCCAGAACAGACTCTTCATATGGACCTAATTCTTCATATGGATCCAAGTCCTCATATGGACCAAATTCCTCACGTGGATCAAATTCCTCAAATGGATCAAAGTCCTCATATGACTATCATCATGCTAACAACTCTGTTTCGCAGGGTAGAGCTAAGGGCTACGAATATACACATTATTCTTCAAATCATTATGTTCATAAGTCCTCGAAGAATTTCTCTGCTTACTCATATGCTTACCCTAACCCCTCTTATGTGAAACGAAATGGTTTGGCTTCTATGCCACCATTCTCGTATGGTGCTCACAGAGTGATGAACTCTTTGCCACCCCTTCAGATGTGGGTGGTGAAGAAAAAGAACTAATCTCTTCTGCAGGGTCAGGTCTCCAGACGTGCCTTAACGTCTGAAGAATTTGCTGGGGACCTGACAAAATTGCCTGAAAGGACGCAGGCTAACCATGATGAAATGAACTTTCATTTCACACGTCCTCATACTGCTATATCTGTTTACCGCTTGATGAAATTCATCTGATGAACTTAATATCATATTCTTCACTGATGAAGCATATGAGATTGTAAGTTACACTAATTCATCTGCAGGATAACCAACCCAAAACCACTGAATGGGTCCTCGATAGTGGATGTACAAATCACATGACTGGTGACAAGAATCTTTTGATGGATGCTCCCTTAACACCGTCACATCTGAAGCATATCATCTTTGCTGACAAAGGCAAAAGTCAGGTATTGGGTCTTGGTAAGGTTGCGATCTCTAAGGATAAACACATGGACAAAGTCATGCTTGTCGAGTCCTTAGGATACAACCTCATGTCAGTCTCAATGCTTTGTGATCTTGATATGGTTGTTGTCTTTGGCAAGTATCGCTGTGTTGTGATTATGGAAGCTGACAAATCCAAAGTCTTTGAAGGCTTTAGGAGAGGAGATTTGTATATCGTTGATTTCTCTACAGGACCACAACCAGCCGTGTGCCTACTTGCAAAAGCTTCAGAAGGTTGGCTATGGCATCGACGACTTGGTCACGCAGGCATGAGGAATTTGCACACGCTTGCAAAGAAGAAGCATGTCATTGGCATTGAGAATGTCAAATTCCTCAAGGATCACTTATGCGGAGCCTGTGAAGCTGGAAAAATTACCAAGGCCAAGCATCCAGCGAAGACTATCATGACCACTACTCGTCCATTCGAATTGCTTCACATGGACCTCTTCGGACCTAATCATTACTCAGCAGTCACTAATGTTGCTTCTCTATATGGTTTTGTCATTGTTGATGATTACTCTCGATATACATGGGTACACATTGTTACTTACAAACATGAAGTGCAGGAAGTCTTCAAACGATTTTCTTCGAGGGCTTCAACCAACTTTGGTGTGAAGATCAAGCACATCAGAAGTGACAATGGAACTGAGTTCAAGAATTCCGGTCTTGATGACTATCTTGATGAACTTGGTATTACTCATGAATTATCTGCTCCTTATACTCCTCAGCAAAATGGCGTCGTGGAGCGCAAGAACAGAACTCTTGTTGAGATGGCTCGCACTATGCTTGATGAATACAAAACGCCTGATCGTTTTTGGATTGATGCAATTGATACTGCGTGTCACATCATCAACAGAGTACATCTTCACAAATTCTTCAAGAAGACGGCCTATGAACTCCTCACTGACAAGAAACCCAATGTGAGTTATTTCAAAGTCTTCGGTGCTAGATGTTGGATTAGAGATCCTCACCACAATTCAAAATTCGCACCAAAAGCACATGAAGGTTTTATGCTTGGTTACGGAAAGGACTCGCACACCTACAGAGTCTTCAACATTGTTCTTCACAAGATTGTTGAAACTATAGATGTGCGGTTCGATGAAACTAATGGCTCGCAAAGAGAGCACCTACCTTCTGTGTTAGATGAACCAGCACCTGAGGATTCTATCAAGTTCAAGGCAACTGAAGATCTCATTCCTACTGAAGATTTTGCTGAAGAATTCATTCCAGTACGCGAAGAACATCGAGCTGACGCACCTGAAGATAATGGTGCTGAGGAAAATGATCAAATACCTCGACGTCAACCAGCTCATCCTCGCGTTGCAAAAGAAGTACAAGTTGACAAGATCATCGATGACATTGAAGCGCCAGGTCCTCTCACATGCTCAAAAGCTTCACATTTATCTAACTTTTGTGGGCACTATGCTTTTGTCTCTATCACAGAGCCCACTAAGGTAGATGAAGCATTTTTGGAGCCGGAGTGGATTCAGGCTATGCAAGAAGAATTACATCAGTTCGAGCTCAACAATGTCTGGGAACTGGTCAAACGTCCAGATCCTCACAAGCATAATATCATTGGCACAAAGTGGATCTACCGCAACAAGCAAGATGAAAATGGCCTTGTGGTAAGGAATAAGGCACGACTGGTAGCTCAAGGCTACACATAGGTTGAAGGAATTGATTTCGATGAAACTTTTGCAGCTGTTGCTAGACTTGAGGCTATTCGCATATTACTTGCTTATGCTAATCATCATGATATCATCTTATATCAAATGGATGTGAAAAGTGCATTCCTCAATGGTAATCTTGAGGAAGAAGTATATGTTGCTCAACCCCCAGGTTTTGAAGATCCAAAGAATCCTGACAAAGTCTTCAAACTTAATAAGGCCCTCTATGGCCTCAAGCAAGCCCCTCGGGCGTGGTATGATACATTGAAGGAATTCTTCGTGAAGAATGGCTTCACACCCGGTTCACTCGACCCTACTCTCTTTACTAAATCTTATGATGGTGAACTATTTGTGTGCCAAATATATGTTGATGATATTATCTTTGGATGTACTGAACAACGTTATAGTGATGAATTTGCCTATATGATGAGTGAAGAATATCAAATGTCTATGATGGGAGAGTTGAAATTTTTCTTAGGTCTTCAAATTCGTCAACAGCGCAATGGCATATTCATATCTCAAGAGAAATACCTCAAAGATGTACTGAGGAAATTCGGCATGCAAGATTGCAAAGGCGTCAAAATTCCTATGCCCACAAAAGGCCATCTATGCACTGATGAAAATGGTATTGACTTCGATCACAAGGTATACCGCTCCATGATTGGTTCTTTATTGTACTTATGTGCATCTAGGCCAGATATAATGCTTAGTGTTTGCATGTGTGCCCGATTTCAAGCTGCACCGAAGGAATCACACCATAAGGCTGTGAAGCATATTCTTCGATATCTAGCTCACACACCAACACTAGGATTATGGTACCCCAAGGGCTCTGTTTTTGATCTCATTGGATATTTTGACTCTGACTATGTTGGTGATCGTGTGGACCGCAAGTCAACTTCTGGAACTTGTCATTTCCTCGGACGATCTTTGGTCTGTTGGTCCTCGAAGAAACAGAACTGCGTATCACTGTCTACTGCGGAAGCTGAATACATTGCTGCTGGCTCTTGCTGTGCTCAACCGCTTTGGATGAAGCAAACGCTCAAGGACTATGGCGTCAACGTGAAGAATGTGCCTCTCCTCTGCGACAATGAGAGTGCCATCAAGATTGCTCACAACCCAGTTCAGCACTCGAAGACAAAGCACACTCAGATTCGTCATCATTTTCTTCGTGATCATGTGTTGAAAGGCGACATCTCCATCGAGCACGTGAAGACTGAAGAACAGTTAGTTGATATCTTCACTAAGCCCTTGGATGAGAAGAGATTTAGCAAGTGTCGGGGAAACTGATCCACGAACACCTATGGGACCGGCGGACCGAGCCCCTTTCGGTTCGGCGGGGGGCGGAGATCGCACGAAGAGCGGATCGAGGCGAAGCACACGAGCAGTTTACCCAGCTTCAGAGCTCTCCGGAGAGATAACACTCCTACTGTTGCATGTCTGAGTGTATTGAGTTCTTGCTCGGGAGCGTTGAATGCTACAGTACACACTAGCTGCTAACGAGACTGAGCGTGAGTGTTTTTCTGCCTTCCAACCCCCCTCTACGTTGCGTATGGGCCTCCTTTTATATGCTGAAGGGGTCACCGACAGGTGGCAACGTAGATAAGGGTAAAAATGGAAAAGGAATTGCGGTTGGTACAACCACCTGAACAGTGTATCATACCTAACCCTGACGGCAGGGGACAAAGGCATTAAATGCCCGTTTGTGTCGCCCAAATAGTGCAAAAAGGGACCGTCAGGGACGCCACCGCTCGCCGCGATGGCAGTCTTGTCAGCGTCGTTTGCCACCGCGCACCGCTGGCTGCACAGCCTCTTGCCACGCGCCTGGAAAGGCGCCAGGGCGACACGTTGGTGGATGTGCTAGAGCGCGGGTACAGAGTAGTAGCTTGCCGCGGCAAGCGCCTTGCCGCGGTCGTTGTCTTGTTGTGTCCGGAAGCTTGTCGCTCACTGGGCCTTGCCGGGACGCGTGGCGCATCGCGGCAAGTTCCTTGAGATGCCTTGGTTGGCCTTCCCGGCAAGCTCCTCTTGCCGGGGCCTTGTCTCCTTGGCTTGAATACTTTGTTCTTGAATGGCTCCAAAGGAACCACGGAGGACCTTGGCGGTCACCCGGCAAGCCTTGCCACGGGGTGCTGCGACTGCCCGTGCACAAGTTCGGGATACTAGGGTACTCCTACTCTAGTACACCGACAGGAGCCCCCAGGCCTGGGCCACACATGGCGCTGAGCGCTGTTGGGCCAGGCCCAAAACAGGGCACGGGCACGCGCGGCCTGGGTTACGCCGTATCTTACTCCGTATCCACCGCGCCCTCCCCGAACGGCACGCGTCGAATGCGGCGTCGTGGGTGGTTTCTTTATTTGGAAAGACGGAACGCCCGCCCCCTTCCTCTTTATAAGCAAGGGAAACAGGGGCAGTTCGCCCATCTCGCCGGTTGCTACTCCAATCTCAGAAATCTCCGCCGCTCCCCCCTTCTTCCCAAAGCTGAAAGAGCGCAGCGCCCCGCCCCCCATCGCCACCAGCATCACCAACGCTATCGATCTCCCCCACCACCTCCGCCATGGCTCCGAAAGCTGACAAGGGGAAGGTCGTGAAGTCGGCCGAGGCGCAGCGGCTCGCGGCGCTGCGAAAGGAGCGGGCAATCTCCCCCCCCCCCCCAGCTCGCCGCGAAGGAGCTGAGGGAGTACTACTACCTCTTCTGGTCGACGGAGATGCGAGCGCATCCGCGTATGAAGGTACTCCCAGCTGCCGCTTCGGAACTGGCTCCGAATGGATACCCTTTCTTCGCGCTGTTCTTCTACTGCGGGCTCTGCCCGCCTTTCTCTGAATTTTTCTGCGATATCATGAACAGCTACGGGTTCTGCCTCCTTGACTTCACCCCCAATGTTGTTCTGACCATGGCAGTTTTCGCACATCTCTGCGAAAACTTTGTCGGAGTCTATCCAAACGTAGCTCTTTTCCGCCACTTCTTTATGCCCCAAGTTGAGAGAGGGGAGCCTTTATCCGGCGGAATCGCCTGGATCTCGAGAGCTGGCAAGAAGGAAGCTTATCTGGAGGGAGAGCTCCGCAGCAAGTGGGAGGAATGGAGAGCAGAATGGTGCTGGATTGTCGAGGAGAACCCGCAGCCATTTACCGCCCAGCGCCAAGCCCCAATAGCGCGCGGCAACGATTGGAGCAACGTGGCCCCGGAAGACGGTAGGCTGAAGATTGCCGTCACCCGGATCCTACGCCTCAGGCTTGCCGGGCTCACCGTAGGCGCCGTTGGCGCAGATTTTCTTCGCCGCCGCATCGCCCCCCTGCAGGAGAGGAGGAGACCCGCCTGGGAGTTCCAGAACACGGCGGATATCATGAGGCTGTGCACGGGCCTCAACTTCAACTTCACTGTCCTGGAACTGGACGCGATGATCCTAGAACTGTTCAAGCGCGATCCTCAGCATCCCGAAGCGTTCATGTTGCCGAGGGGTGTCGTTCCACTGTGCAACAACTCCTCGCTTGACCGCATCCGTGCAATGATGCCGCTGTGCGATTCGCATGGAATTGTCCCAACTTGGCAAGAGCCTGCAGACGACGTCGTGCGGGATTTTTTTGACGGCTTGGTAGAAGTGCCGGTCCGCTCCGATGAACAGAAGAGCCTTACTCGCGACACCACCGACGCGGAGATGCAGCGCATCGCCACTAGGCTGGAAGAGGCGGCAGCAGCCGCTGCCGCGGGCGAGTTGGGATTCAGAGGAGGCAGAGGCAGCAGAGGCGGCAAGCCTTGTCGAGCAAGAGGAGCTTGCCGGCGAGGAAGAGCTTGTTGGGCCTGAAGCTGAGTCGAGCGAACCCGCCGAGGGCGCGAGCGACTCGTTGAAGATCGGCTCCTCCTCCTCCCCACCTTCAGCCAGCTCACCGCAAGCGGAGCCCCCAGCTCCACCAAGAAGGCGTCTCCGCAAGGCCGGGGACGTAGCGGGGCGGCAGACGAGTCAACAGCCGCTGTGCCGCGCGACACGCTCTACCGCGGCAAGCACTGTTGCCGCGGGAGCGCCTCACGCCGCTGCGGCAACTGGAGCGGGTCTTCCCGGTCCACCGCTACTGCTCCTACCAAGCGGATAAGGGAACCTACTCCTCCGCCTCGTCGCACCGGAGGCGAGCCGGACTTCGATCTCTCCGTGCTCAGCACCGACGAGGAAGAAGAAGAGTAAGATTCTTTGCCGTACTTGTAGTTCTTCAATTCTTGTTGTTTTGTCTTGTATCTGATTTGCTTTACTCCGAACCCATTCCTTTTCAGGACTCTGGCCCAGAGAGCGGCGAAGAGAGCCAAGGTCCCGGTGATTGTCATCGAGGACGAACCCACCGCGACAGCAGGGGGCGTGTCCGAGACCACCTTGCCGGACCCGGCAACTTTTCCCCAAAGCAGCCCCCAGCGCAGCCCCCAGCGTAAGTATATGGTTTACTTCCTGTTGTCAGGCACGCATGGGCGCTCTTTCTTTGCTGATATATGACTGTTGGTTTGTGTAGGAGCAGAGCAGCCTCACCAGGAGTGCCCGGAAGCTGCTCCCGAAATGCCATCTGCTTCGACTAAACCGCCAAGGGAGGATTCCCCGGCAAGGGAGCGTTCTCCGGCAAGGGAGAATTCTCCGGCAAGGGACAGTTCTCCGGCAAGGGACAGCACTGGCGACCCTCCGGTGGTTGAGACCATGACTGCAGATCGTAGTAGAGGTAATCCTCTTGCTTGAAAACTTCCCTTGGGTTCTTCTTCTTCTGATTTTCTTTTTGGATATTTGCTTGAGTTTTCTCCTTTTTCCGTTCGTCAGATCCATCTGCCACGGAGCCGATGGAAACCGAGGTCGCCGGTGAGGAGAACGCACGCAGCAATACCGACGACGCCGTTGCCACCGAAGGAGAAGCCGACGCTAATGATCCCGCCGGCGAAGAGGCCGCCAAAGCTGCCGCCGCAGAAGCTGGCGAGGGATCCGGCGATCGCACTGATGACCCCGAGGTCGCAGGAGCGTCAGGCGCTACACCGACCACCGATCCCTCCGCCGCTGCTGCAGCGCCAGGCTCCGAAGAGCCCCAGCCCGGCGCCTATTTGAAGGCCGACGATGACATCTTCATCAAGCTCCCCTGGGCGTCAAGCTCCAGGGCGCCGGTCGAAGGAGAGATCTTGGATGGAGAGGTGCTCGCCTCCGCTGGGCTGACACTGGTCGACGCGCCAAGCAGCAGCAGCGACGAGCCTGAGGAGGAACGGCTGCTGCGGAAGCTGTTGTCGCTTTACCGCGCCCGACAGGCCAAGCTGGAATCCCGAGAAGCGCTTGTCGCGAAGGCGGGAGTGGACATCGAGAAGCGCGCGGAGGAGCTCCGGGGTCTCAGGCAGGAAGCTCTCCGATCCCTGGCAGAGGAGCGGGAGCAAGTCGCCGAGGAGCGGAAAGCCTTCCTCCTCGAGAAGGCTGAAGTTGAAGAGCAACAGCGGCTTGTTGTCGAAAAGCTATCTGTGCAGGAAGGCGAGTTGGCGCAGCGCAAGGTCAACCTTGACAACCACGAGGAGGAGCTTGCCGCGCGTGAGCAAGCAATTGGCGGGGCTCTCAAGGAAGCAGAGGATGCTGCCGCAGCTGCTGAGGCCGCCAAGAAGGAGCTGGAGACGAAGATGGCGCAGCTGGAGGACGATCTCAAGGCGAGCGGCGAGGAGCTTGCTGTGCTCAAGCGTGAGCGCGAGAAGGACGCCGCCGCTCATGGCGAGCTGCAGGGTCGTCTCGCTGAGAGGAGCAAAGAGCTTAGCGCCGCCAAGGACTCCAAAGCAGATCCTGAGTTGAAGCTGGTTACTTTGACTCAGACGCTGGACGGCGCCAGGGAGCGGGAGGTGGCCTTGACGGAGAAGATCAAGGCTGACGAGGTGCTGCTGGCGAGTGCTGCCGCCGCCCAGAACACTTTTAGGGAGAATGTGGAGCACTGGAAGGAGGGTCTCGTGGATGTTGCCGCAGCCATCGACAAGGAGCTGGCGCAGCTGGGGGTGGAGGATCTCGGGTACTCCTCCGATGAGCACCTCCAACCCAGCGCCAAGCTCAGCTTGTTTTTCAAAGGCGTGGCGACGGCCCTCCAGTGACTCCGGGAGAAGATCCCAAAGCAGCTGGCCGACGAGTCGCGCAAGATCTGCGCGGGAGCTCTTCAAAAAGTGCTGGTGAAGGTGGCCTTCCGCAACCCAGGCCTCAACCTCACCAACGTCCTCAGGACCTTGCCGCCGGATGCTGATCTGGAAGCGCTCAAGACCCTTGTCGCACCCATTGTGGACAAGGTGAGCGATATCAAGAGGGTTGAGGGCGATCGCGTAGATTAGGCCGCCCGTTTTCTCTTTTTCTTTGTCGCTGCTGGTCATGTCATGAGAACAATCTGTTAGAGCTGCGACAAGCTATCTTGTAATATAACTCTATTTTGGGTAGCGATTGCTATGTTATTTCCTTTACTTGATTCCTTCCTTTGTATGTTTTTGCCCTACGCTTTTAGGGAACTTGTCGGCGCAGGCACCTAGGCCGCGAGCGCTGAGTGCGGGACGTCAGCAGCCTGCTGGCGGTGCCGCTTCCGACAAGAAACCTTGTCGCAACTAGTTGCAACCCACTTAAGTTGTTGAGCGGACTCGAAACAAAGTAAGGGCGCAACTAGCTACGAGTTGGTTCCTCCGCGCACAGGTTTTCCATAGAAAGTACGGTCGTTCGAGGAAGATAACTTAAAAATTAAAACTGATTGCTCAAACTTTGGCAACTTAGCTTTTTTGTCGTTTGCTTCCCGGTAAGGCAAAACTTCCTTGAACGATGCTTGGTCCACACCCTTATCTTCTCCTTTCCCTCTGGCAAACTTGTGGGCGAGGGAACCTTCCTTTCCTTTTTGAGAAAAAGAAAGAAGAGAGAGTAAAGATATGGAGCCTTACGGCTTGTTATTGCTTACCGGGGGTAGGTGCTGCACAAAGTGTCAGATAGCGCATGCAAAAGAAAGTAGAAAGCATGAAATTGACAAGATGTGAGGAGCACATGAGCTTTACTTATGCACGGGGTCTGTGTCCGGCTTCGTACAAAGGATTACATGCAACATCGGCAAGACTTGTACAAAAGGTGGTTGCCGAAAAAGGTTCTAGCAACCGCACCCTACGGGTAAAACTTACGAAGATGCTCAATGTTCTAGGAGTTGCTCACCGGAATGCCATCTTCGGTCTCAAGGCGGACAGCGCCAGGCCTAGTGACTCATTTCACCCGGTAAGGGCCTTCCCACTTCGGCGTCAACTTGTTGGAATTCTTGGCGGACTGAACGCGCCGAAGAACAAGGTTGCCTTCCTCGAAACTTCTGGCATTAACTTTGCGGCTATGGTAGCGGCGCAAAGCTTGCTGGTATCGAGCAGCTCGTACAGCGGCCTGAAGACGGTCCTCCTCAAGGAGCAGCGCGTCATCTTGTCGCAACTGCTCTTGCTCAAGCTCATCATAAGCGAGCACTCGAGGTGACCCGTTTACGAGTTCCGTGGGGAGAACTGCCTCTGCTCCATAGACTAGAGCGAAAGGTGTCTGGCCAGTGGCTCGATTTGGCGTCGTCTTGATCGACCAAAGAACCACCGGCAGCTCCTCAATCCAGTTCTTTCCGCACTTGCACAGCCTGTCGAAAGTCCTGGTCTTGAGCCTGCGCAGCACTTCAGCATTCGCCCTCTCCGCTTGACCGTTACTTCTCACATGAGCAACAGAAGCGAAGCAGACCTTGGCGCCAAGATCTTGGACGTACTGCATGAAGGTGCAGCTCGTGAATTGCGTGCCGTTGTCGGTGATGATCCTGTTAGGGATCCCGAAGCGGCAAACAATCGACCTGAAGATCTTGACTGCTGACTGTGCTATCACCTTCCTCACTGCTTCCACTTCCGGCCACTTTGTGAACTTCCGGCCACTTTGTGAACTGCCTCTGCTCCACTTCCTCACCTACCGCGTACGGCAAGTCGCCTGGTTCCCCTGGTGCATGCATGTCGACAGAGGGCCCAGCGCACTGGTCCGATTGACGCCGCGTTCTCTTCGGCGCTCGATGCGAGTACGAGCGTCTTCTTGCTGGCGTTCGTGAAGAACTTGGCGCTGATCGCGACGAGCTCGTGGATCTGATGATGCGGTGGAGTCGCTGTTGAGGTGGATCCGGTGAGTCGGCGATCTTGGCCTTCGGGGTGGAGAGTGCATGGTGGTTGCACCCCCACCGGTTTCGTCGCCATCGGCTCGTGCCTGGCAGTCCTGCCGCGGCAGCGATGTACTCGGCTGCCGCGGAGTGTCGCCGTTGGCGAAGCTGATGAGACTCTGAATGGTGGCCCTCCATCCGTCGATCTTGTCTGCCGTTGGAGGGTAATCCAGGAGCAGTTGAGCTCGCGCCAAAGCTTCTGATGGAGTGGTGGGTGGCAGTGGCGAACGGTGCGAGGAGCGGGATATGCTCGGACTTCTAACTATGTTAGAAGGAGCAGTATCCCGTCCAGGCGACCGTGTCTCGCTCGTGCCAGCGTGTTGGCGTGCATGCTGGTCTTGAGCACCCCGAGATCCACCAGCTCGATCTTGGTCCAACAAACGTATGGCACTGCGAATACCATGACACTGTCGGTCCTGCGCCTCCTGAGATGGGCGCGGTGCATGTACGGACGCCGAGGTCTGCGCGGCCTTGTCCTTGGACCTGGCAGCACCGTGAGCTCCCTCGTCGATGCCCGTTCTTCCGCCAAGGTCTACCCCACCACCCGTTTGCTCCGGTGGTGGTGGGATCGACGTGGACGGAACAGCTGCCGCCGAAGCCTTCTTCTTCGGTGGCATGTCGGATCAGGTTCACACAACCTCGATGCCCCCTACCTGGCGCGCCAAAGATGTCAGGGAAACTGATCCACGAACACCTATGGGACCGGCGGACCGAGCCCCTTTCAGTTCGGCGGGGGGCGGAGATCGCACGAAGAGCGGATCGAGGCGAAGCACACAAGCAGTTTACCCAGCTTCGGAGCTCTCCGGAGAGATAACACTCCTACTGCTGCATGTCTGAGTGTATTGAGTTCTTGCTCGGGAGCGCTGAATGCTACAGTGCACACTAGCTGCTAACGAGATCGAGCGTGAGTGTTTTTCTGCCTTCCAACCCCCCTCTACGTTGCGTATGGGCCTCCTTTTATATGCTGAAGGGTTCACCGACAGGTGGCAACGTAGATAAGGGTAAAAATGGAAAAGGAATTGCGGTTGGTACAACCACCTGTACAGTGTATCATACCTAACCCTGATGGCAGGGGACAAAGGCATTAAATGCCCGTTTGTGTCGCCCAAATAGTGCAAAAAGGGACCGTCAGGGATGCCACCGCTCGCCACGATGGCAGTCTTGTCAGCGTCGTTTGCCACCGCGCACTGCTGGCTGCACAGCCTCTTGCCACGCGCACCTAGAAAGGCCCCAGGGCGACACGTTGGTGGATGTGCTGGAGCACGGGTACAGAGTGGTAGCTTGCCACGGCAAGCGCCTTGCCGCGGTCATTGTCTTGTTGCGTCCGGAAGCTTGTCGCTCACCGGGCCTTGCCGGGACGCGTGGCGCGTCGCTGCAAGTTCCTTGAGATGCTTTGATTGGCCTTCCCGGCAGGCTCCTCTTGCCGGGGCCTTGTCTCCTTGGCTTGAATACTTTGTTCTTGAATGGCTCCAAAGGAACCACAGAGGACCTTGGCGGTCACCCGGCAAGCCTTGCCGTGGGGTGCTGCAACTGCCCGTGCACAAGTTCGGGATACTAGGGTACCCCTACTCTAGTACACCGACAGCAAGTTGCGGTGTGAACTAAATATCTTAGAATCTTCGAATGTTCTTTGAAAAGGACACACATCCTAACACTTATGCAAAATTGATGACTTAGATGTGCAACACATGAAGAAACGTTTTTCTTCAATCAATCAAGAATAACACTCTAAGTGTGAAGAAATTAATGAAGAATTTGATTCTCAGAACCCTACGACAAATTGTACGCGGTGTCTGAAATCATCATTCTTATACGATGGGTCACGCCACCACAAAAAGTTGAAAATCTTCAATTTGAGTTTTTCCTCAGTTTTGAAATTCTTCAATTTTTAAAATTCTTCAACTTTACAAAATCTTCACTGTTTCCTTCGTTTTTCTTCATTGGCTATATATATATATGAGTTTATGTCCTCTACAGCATTCACTTATAGCTATTTCTTCAAGTTGCTTTTTTCTGCTAAGTGAATGTGATCGGACCCTTCCCCTCTATGCTATACTCAACCCAATCTATTCAAAAAAATTTCATGTGCGTTCTATTTGAAACTCGTTCAAAGTCTTCACTTTGTCCTTGGCAGCTGAAGAAATTGCGAACGAAACTTTAAAACAAATCTTATCCAAATTTTCGGTTTTGCCGCTCAAACTGTTCCGCATCCCACGATGCATTATTCTATTCACCCACGATCGTACACAATCTCCACTACACAGTACGTGGGTGACACATGTCGCATGAAGGAGAAAGGGCAGGGGCACGTTCGTGCTAAATCTTCGGGCGAACAGTTTTTCACCGTGTCTATAAATACCCCTCTCCCCTTCCTCACTTCATTTACTCCGCTCGACCATCTCTCTCCTGCTCGAGCTCCTCAAACCCTAGCTCCACCGCTACTCCATCATCGCCGGTGAGGAAGAGCTTCGCTGCCTCGACCTCGTCGCCGTCGTACTCACGCCGACCGCGAAAATCTTCACTCCGCCGCCGCCGTAGCTGTCTTCCTCCGCCGAGTTAGGGCAAGGAAGATCTAACCTGACGAACTTCCCGTCTGTTCTTCTCAGTTCGTCGTGTTCTTCATTTCGGGTAATTAAAAGTTACTTTTATTACTCGCTTTGATTCTCAAGCTTTCCTGAAAATCTTCAAAGGTGTTTATTCTTCAAATCTTCACACATACGAACACCACACACTTCATATGATCTTGAACTGTTTCTCTAAGCAACCATTTTCTTCAAGATTCCCTAATTGTGTGGATCTTCGATCTGTACAACTCTGGAACCTAAGACAAGAACGCTTAGTGAAATTCCTCAAGGTTCATCTGGTCAAATTCCTCAAAACTTGTTCTTTTCAAAAACCTTCTCAGAACGCATATGACCTCTCCAAATTCCTCGCACCTGTACTCTGTTCACAGGTACTCATGTCTGCTGCTGAATCACTAGGTTCTCATCAACTTAACTCATTTGCAGCGTTCCTCGAAGAAAAACTGCATACTTCTTCAGAGAACTCATTTGTTCAAATTCCTCAACTGAAGAATATGGCAGACGGTAAGAAGCCGCAGAAAGGAGGAAAGAAACCTGAGGTTATGACTGCGTTTGAAATCCCTGAGGAAATTTATGCTGACTATTGCACACCTGATGAAGCAAAATATGGCAAAGAAAACAAAAATCAGCGCAAGGTGCGCATTCAGAAGATTGAACGGAGATGGGCAAGGGAATGGAGGGAATACAGATATGTGACTCCAAAGTACATGAAGAAATTCGCCCTCAATCCTCCATGCCCAAGAGCTCCATTGGCACCTGGCCAAGTAGCTGACCCCACAAGCATCAAACGTGGTGAGGACTTTCCTGAAGAATGGGCTAAGCGCCAAGCCAAATTGGCAAGACAAGCCAAGGAGGCAGTGAAGAAATTCAATGAGGATTCTGCCACTGCTACTGCTACTGAGGCCTCAGTCAAACCGAGGAAATCCATGCCAAAGAAGCCTGCTCGTAAGCCAAGTGCTTCACCAACAGCGCCCTCACGGCCAAGTTCCTCTGAGTGCCCTCACGGCCAAGTTCCTCAGCAGCGCCCTCACGGCAAATTCCTCACACTGCTACTGCTCCTTCAAAGTCCTCAGCTCCTGTGCATCTGACTACATGTCAAAGGACTGCTGGTTTCTCGATTGCCTCTGGTGTTTCAGCAAGTTCCTCTGCCGCACCAAAGTCATCATCTGGCCCGACTCTGCTAAAGACCAAAGCAACAGCTGGACGAGGTCCTCGGCCAAGTCCAAAGAAGAAACAGGTCGCATTCCATGTGCCTTCTGATGATGAAGCTTCTGATGATGAACTCGCAGAAATCATCAGAGACAGACAGGTAAAGGCCGCTAGAGCCAAAGGCACATCTGTGCCACTGCTGTTGGATCCGAGGAAAATCCTCGATTATATTGATCTCTGGCACAAGGATCCAAACACCCCCATGCCTGATTTTCATCTGACCGCTGGTCAAAGTCACATGCTGACCCATTTCATCACTGAAGAGAAATGGAAGTTTGAAAAGGCAAGAGGGATTAAGAAAGCTCAATACAGAAAGGAGAAGCTCCTGAAGAAAAACATTGTCAGAATGACACCTGAGGAACTTCTCCAGGCTCAGTCTGAAATTCAAGCCCTCAGCAAGGATTTTGATGCCTACTATGCTGATTGGCAAGGAGCCAAAGTCAGATTCGTCAACCTGACGAAGAAATTCACCAATGTTGCTGCTCCAACGCAACATGAAATTCCTCAGGCTGAAGTCTCAGCTCAGCCGACTGAAGAACATGCCAGCACCGCTGATGAAGTTCAGGCTGCTGATGAAAATGCTAGTTCCAGGGCTGATGATCCTATTCCAGCCGCTGAAGAAATTGCCAGGGCATCCACTAGTGGTGCGCCTGAAGAAACTGAAGAAGTCAGGGCAACTGCATCAGTTGCGCCTGAAGAAAATCAACCAGATTCCTCAGCTCCATCTGCACCTACACCAACTCCAATTCTTCCATGTGCATTTGATGTGAAGAAGACCAAGGCTGCAGAGCGAGCTGCAGTGAAGAAAAGGAAGGCATCAGCTGTGTCAAACTCTTCGGCTGCGAAGAAACTGAAGCCAATGACCAGCTCACTCGAAAATCCAATTGATGCTGTTCCGATTTCCTCCATGCCATCAAAGGACCTTGTTCCTTTTGGAGAAGACTATGAGATCCCCATCGGATCTGATGAAGAACATCATTCTGCTGCTTCGTCAGAGCAGATTGATGAAGAAATTGAAGTGGACGCAATCCCTTCAACGCCAGTCATTTCCTCACCTATGCCTCAGTTCACAGCTGAAGAGGCTGGTGTTGAGGAAATTGAAGATGAAGATGTGGATATAGGGTGCACCACACCTGTGATGAATGATGACTTTTGGGAAAGTCAGCATCCCAATACTCCTCTCTTCACCCCGCTCCAACAGATTCCTCAGTCCCCTGCACCAACAGTTCAAATGGGCTCTGAAGAAACTCAACCCACTCTCTCTGTGCATGAAGAAATTCCAGCCACTAGTGCTGATGAACCTGCTGCTGCTGATCCTCAGACTGCACCTATTGAGGAACAAGAAATTCCTCAGCCTGAAGAACCTGAGCTCGCGATTCCTGAGGTGGTGATGCAACTCACTGACATCCCTCTGCCAAAGCAAAAGAATCCGTTCTCAAGCAAACAGAAGTTTAAGGCTGAAGATTTCTTTGCCGAGCATGTATTCTTCACTGATTATAATCCATATGATTCTGCTCGCATAAGGAAGAGGCGTTTCTGGACTGCCAGCCAAGCCAATTTCTATTCCTCAGTGCTCTTCAACAAAGACAAAGTCTTCGATCATGCACATATTCCTCATGTGGACATGGAGTCTCTGCCCGGCTTTGAGCCAGTCCTCAGTGTTCTTCACGACGCAGGACTTCTAAATTTCTGCATTGATATCTGTGACTGGAATGAAGAACTCATTCTTCAATTCTATGCAACTCTGCACATCACCGGAGACGCTGAAGACGTGAACTCCTGGGTATTAGACTGGATGTCTGAAAATACTCACTACAAGGCACCTGCAACTGAATTGCTTCGTGCTCTACCACTCAGTCCTCCACTTGATGATGCTCGTTGTATCTACAACGAACCAGAACTTTCAAATCACTATATGCAAGTGCTGATGAAGCCATTGAAGCCAAGGCAGGCCCCACGAACCAAATTCCTCGTCAAGGAATTACTCTATGTGCCTCGGACTGTCTATCGAATTCTGACGAAGACAATGAGTCCCATCAAAGGCCACGACTCAAATGATGAAGAAGTCGTTGGCATCATGAAGAATATGCTTTTCAACATCATTCATGGCGTTCCCATAAACTTCCATGATTTCTTCATGAGGACTCTGGCCAATATTGCTATGTCACCATTCGAGCTGAAGCCCTATGCTCCTTGGATTATGAGATTCATCAGGGCAAGATCTTCACTGAATTACAAAGCTGACACTCTGAACCACGGTAGCTACTTGCCTCCCATTGAAGTCCTCAAACGGACAGTTTCATCAGCTGATGACAAAGGCAAGGCCGCTGCTGTGATCGATGAAGGCATTCGTCCTTTGGATGGTCAATTTCGCAAGGCTGCATCTTACTCTACCAATGACGATTCTGCCACACATGACTCTGCCGCCAATACCTCAGCCAAGCAAAATCCTCAAGCCACAGCACCCAGGGTGATGACTGACCGTGAGTTACTCCTCAGTCTTCATCAGAAGGTTGATCGCAATCATAAATGGGTCAAGCGTCAGTTTGGTTCAATTCTTCACAACATGACCTCAACACACAATGCAGTGAAGAAAAACCAATACTACCTCCATGAAACCTTCAACCGTACCTGGGCTGTTCTCTCTCATGTCTACAGCGCTGCTGATCTGAAGAATATGGGTCTCAAGGAAGAATTTGACTGGTCTGCACCTCCACCGAAGAAATTCAAGAAGGTCAAAGTTCCTTCCTTGGTGGCCAGCTCTTATTCTTCATCGCGTGACACTGATGAGTATGAAGATTTGGACGACACTGCGGCAGGCCCTGCTACAACAAACAACCCCGACAACGCTGGCGCTCCTCCATCGACTTGAAATTCTTCAGGGGCGTTAGTCCTCAGTTTCAATCCTTTTGGTCATTTGATGACAAAGGGGGAGAAATCTGAGTTAGTCTTCAAGCGGGTCTATATTAAGGGCATTTTTTAAGTTACAACTCTCGTTCTTCTGAAACTTTTATTTCGATCGAGTTGTAATCTTAAACCCGATGGTGCGCTGATACTTTTGTTGCATTATGCTCTGCATGCTTATTTCCTCGTTAATGACATTGCACGCATGCTGAATCTCATCAGGCACCATATTTCATCATGCATTTCAAATTCTTCATATTATATATCAAATGCGTGTATGAATTACAAGATATAGGGGGAGATCTCCATGATTCAACTCTTCAAATGTGCAATGCCTCAAAAGCAAATTCCTCACTATGCACATCTTCAGGGGGAGTTCTTCTATATCTTGTAATCAAATTCCTCAATATCAGTATATACACTTCATATATTTATCCCCGTTGAAAACTTAACCTATGTTGTCATCAATCACCAAAAAGGGGGAGATTGTAAGTGCATCTAGTGCCCCTTAGTGATTTTGGTGTATTGAAGACTTATAGGTTAAGGGACTAATGCGTTTGTGAGTGTACACATGTCTATAAGTCTATGAGGAGTTTGATATTTACAGAGAAAGTCGACCCCTAAAAATGAAGTTCTTCAACTGAAGACTTTGATATTCTGAAGACTTTCTGAAGACTTTGAAAGTGAAGAAATTGGTGTGACCTTGAAGACTTGGTATTCATTTCTGGAACATGAAGCGTGAAGACTTTTGTTTTCGTAGTTTCATTTTTTCTTTCTTGAGTCATAGGAAACACTGTACTGTTAAAGGGGGTCGAGGAAATACTAAGGAAAAATTTCCATGTGATGCTCAACTCAAAATCCTACACCTACCAATCCCTTCGAGTGAAGCCTTTGGAAATCTCATACAGTTCAGTCACTTTCTTCAGTGACAGAGACGAAGTTCTTCTGGTCACTGATGAATTTGTTCTGACTGAGGAGTTAGGAATTCGCCAGTGCGAATTACCTACACAGTGAGGAACATGATAGCCCTGAGGAATTTGAGAGTCAAATTTCCGACCGTTGCTGTGCTGCGCGCCAGCTGTCCCAAAATATCTTATCCACCTAACGGTCATATCATTGAGGGGCATTTATGTCTTATCATGTCGGGCTGCTCCCTAGGCTATAAATAGCCGCCCCCTACAACCACTAGTTGGTTGGCTGCTCCGAGAGAACTTGACACTTGTCATTTGAGAGCAACCCATCCTCCGAGGACTTTGAGCGAAAATCATCAAGTGAGGAAAATCCCAAACCCAAACACCTACAAACCCCAAAGTGATTGAGCATCACTGAAGAAATTGATCCTGCGTGGATCCGACGCTTGTTACCTTTGAAGACTGTGCTTCTTCCAGACGGTTAGGCGTCAAGGTCTAGAGCATCCAAGAGGAATTGTGGATCGCCGAGTGACCAAGTCTGTGAAGGTTTGGAAGTCGCCTGAAGACTTACCACGAGTGATTGGACGGGATCTGTGTGATCTTAGTTCAAGGAGAATACGGTGAGGACTGGGTGTCCTGAGCTGTGTGCTCAGAGACTGGGTGTCCGGGACTGCGTGTCCTCGAGTTTAAATACTCAAGCGCTCCAACCAGACGTACAACTGAGACAGCAGTTGGAACTGGTTTACCAAATCATTGTCTTCACCAACCTACTGGTTCTATTTCCTCAACCCTTTCATTTCCTCATTACTGTGTTGGGTGTTTGTTCATATCTGTGTTTGCAGACTTTGACTGAAGACTTTCTCAATTTCCTCAGTTCAATTTCTTCAGTCTGTTTGTCTTCATCTTGTGTTATCCAGTGATTATGCTTTCTGTACTCTGTGCTAGTCTTCATTTCATCATGATGACCATGCTTGTATTCTGTCATACTTACTTCTGAGTACTTATTCCGCTGCTAATAGTTCTTCGCTAAGGAATTTCCTCACCGGCAAATTCCTCAGTGAAGAATTCATAAAAATCGCCTATTCACCCCCCCCTCTAGTCGACATAACGCACTTTCAACCTTTCATGTAGTGATGATCAGATTTTTCTGAGGAAAGCTCAAGCTCTGACTCATTGCATTGGGTTTTTTCACTAAATGCGGGTTCTTTGGGTTCCAAACTGCGAGTTAAAACATAACCGTTTCTTGACAAATTCGGACTCATCACAGAAGTTTCTAAATCATCTTAACCAGTTCCATTGTCGTGAGTATCAGATCCGTACCAAATATTTGACTGTCTCCTGTCGCGGCCAGCATAAAGGGTTTGGCCTGTATAATAATATCTGCAGACTTGGCTGACGGTGGCTCTGACAGAAAATTTTTGTTCACGACAGGCTATCCATGATGGTTCATATAAGTGAGGACTCAGGCTTCCAGACTGTTATTCCTCATGCTGATTACTCATGTTGTAGGCATATCCATGTGGATCAATACTGACTTAGACTGTCTCGGGGATCTGCACCATGGGGTCGTGCAACAATTTTCATACCTGCATCACTGGTCTTGCTCCTTCATTATTGTTTTCTTGGTCTGGATCCTTGGCTGAAAGAGCTGGGTCATATTGCTTCTTCGTATGACCATAGCTACTGTCGGTGCAATTTTTCGGCAATTGTAGTTTATCCTCATTTTTCTGATAGGATAACCCATTAAACGGCAGGTTCAACACCTCTCATTTTCTGATCATTGGGAAATGATCATCCGAAACCCTTGCAAGAAAACCGGCAAAAAATCAGTAGCCACCAGAACGGTATTTACAACTCAGATCTGGGACATTACTGAAATAACTCAACCACGGCTCAAGACGGCCGAAAAACAGCTCAGAGCATGAGACCGGGTCGATAAGAAGAAGGTAGTAGCTCCCTAAAATAGCCAAAAACAGCTATAGGGCTACTGTCACAAAAAGAAACTCAACAGTTGTATGAGACGGCCGAAAAGCAGCTCAGACTCGTGGCAGCCGTTGAAGAGAGAAACAAAAATCGGCATCCACCCTGGATAGCTAGAAATAGCTCAAATCACAGGCATGGTGCCGTCATTGGAGAAAAGGGGACAAGGGCTCATCAGGATCATTTTCCAGGTTCACGGGTACTTGTATTGAGCTCATTGATGTCGTCAATCCTCATAATCCTTTTTCACACTATGGTGTATACTGGCTTTCTTCTATTAACCATCCTCATGTAGTGGTCAGATCCTCATCCCAGTGACTTGTAAGATCTTGATGGTATGCTCATTGCATATATATGAGGACCTGGTTCCAAGACAGACGTGTATTCTGACTGATTCTTGATTCCGACCAAAATGTTGCGGATCTGATTCTTGGGATTCACTGCCATATGTTGTCAATTCATAGCGTACCACCTTGTCCCAATGTCTTACTGAGAAATATTGGCTGGCTTGGGATGGAAACTTTCATCGGACAGCTTGCTGAAGAAGACTGAATATCGTGCTTCAGAAGCTTACCCCCTTAAAGACTTTGCTAGGGAAAGACTGTACCTTATGCCTGAAGCTTTTGTGGTTGCTTACTAAGGAAGGCAGAGTACCTTGTACGGAAAATCATCCACGTATCGTACTCAGGAAGATAGATGAATCTTGCCTTGGAAGCTTCTCTAGGATCTTGCGATGGAAGATTGGGTTGCTTACACCAGAACCTTCTTATTGTGATATGCAGACTGATTTCCACATATATAACCATCTGAATATTTTTGATGTTGATTTCTTGTATGAAACAGGGTTTTGTAGGACTATCCTCCTTTCTGAGTACATGCCATATTTTTGCTTGCTTCCAGGTACATCGAGTTCCAAAATCATCCTCAATGAAAAATTAAACTTGTATGTGAGCCATACATTTGATAATATTCTGTCAACCTTGCACACAATTTATCTTCTTGCTGATTTAATCATTTGGTTGTGATGAGTGCACGCTAATGCAAACTTGATACTGGCGGTCCATCCAGGATTTCTTTTGCATCCAGACAAGATATTCCCAATTTCACTGTAGTCTGCTGATAACTCCATTCTGTTTAGCTGAGTTTCCAAATATATGCATTTCTTGCTGGCTCTTCGGGTCCGGTGTCGGCTAACGAGCAACTTTAATAGGGGAAATATTTGTAACACCGAAGGCCCAAAGAAACAAACAACAGAAACGACTAAAACAAGAGCACACAAGCATAGTACTAAGATAATTAATCAAGCAATCATCACATATTACTGCAACTCACACAATAATATGCATGCACACCTAAGCACACAAATCTCATGGAATCTCCGGTATTGTGGTCTAATATGTTGTGACAATGTGCATGAGGACAAATAAATGTGTGGTAGAATTGGTGTAAACAGCACTACACCAAGTGCTAGCTTAGCCAGATAGCAACCTGGACTAGCTCGGAGGCAAGGACGTACTCGGTAATCATGTAATAGGACACGAAGGTTGCAACTACATTATTATCAAGCGGACGGAAAAAGATCCGTACTCGTCCAAGAAATAGGATAGCGGGGTAAAACTGAGGCTGCTGACATTGCCCTTTCTTGATAACTAAGATCATTAAGGGTTGCCAATACGACAAAATAAAAGAACGATCCAGGATAGAAACATGTCCATCATCGAAGCGATAGGAGGGACTGAAAGAAGGACATCGGCGTGATGCCTGAGCACCATTTTTGCAAACAGTGTCGGGATCACTTGGCATCACTCTGCCGGGATAGAATTGACACCAAACACCAAAGGAAAAAGGAACTGGAGAAATGCAAAGGTTGAGCTATAGTGGATCCGGACCGATGCCAGCTACACTCACCAGATAAATGCAACAACCAGATGCAACAAACCAACTGGGGTCTATACTACCATTTTCTAACGTTTGCGCGATCTAGGTCGTCCTACAGCCAGACCTGCTATGATACCAAGCGCTGTGGCACCCCGGCTCAGAGAAAACCAGAACGCCCCGTATTCCAGCCCAGAGATCGAGGAGAAGTCTTCTGGAATACGGCACTGCTTAGCATAGAACAATCCAGCCTTCTATTATTACACGAATATGAATACAAGGTCTCCGATATTACAATGAATAACATCGGTACGGTGACACTACACCATCCTCAGTTGCTCTATGCAAGCAGCAAAAACATCTCGAAGCAGCGGAATAACTCTAGCAGCGGAACAACGGCGACGATGGTGAACTCCACTCCGCAGGGACTCTGGCCGGAACGCTTATCCTAGCTTGCACGAACGGAAACCACAACAAGCAAGCAATCAAATCCGGCATGACCTGCAAGCTAGCATGACACACCAGGTCAGTACATTGAATGTACTTGCAAGCTCACAAATAACGAGAAGCATTCAAGACAAACAACAACATGGCAATTACAGGTTAAACAGGAATTATCATGATATCATCAGAACAATATAACATGGCATGACCAACATAAACACGATACAGCTATCACAACATTAACATATTAATCTGAGAATACTAGCATGCAACATGATGACACTTCATACACCATTTATTCTGCTCGGGTTACCTCATAACCAACATATGCATCACTTACCAACCTCGGACATCACATGATCATCTCAGGATCAAATCAAGCTTGGCATAAACAATACCGTAGTAATCAGTAAATGACCACAAGGAGCTTGACCTTTACCCACGACTCTCGTACAACATCACGGATATACAACAACTCGGTATCCTCGATACCATTGTGATCCTTACAACGATCACCACCCGACCAACACTTGGCCCGTGATCCTTACGGCGATCACAGCCCGACCACTACATGGCCCGTGATCCTTACGGAGATCACCACCCGACCAACACATGGCCCGTCTCGTTGTTATTAAACACATTATTCTTATTAATGTTGACTCATGGTGTGACCTTCTCTCGACTTGGGCCCTTATCCGCGGGGGCGACTATCGATAGATTTAATATACACTCTGCAGAGGTTAGTACACTGTACCCACACTACGGAACCCATGGCCTCACTCTCCCATTCGGGTGGACCCGCGGCGTTCCGACAAAACTGATCTATTGTCATGACACTCTCCCAGCCCTTCCGACTTAGACCCCACCGGGCTAGTCCTGGGTGGCCCCGTGTCTACCTCCAGACACCCCGACCACCGTCGTGGCCACGATCCACACTAGGATCCGGTACCAAAATTAACTTAACAACGGGCTCACAAGGTTATGCTCCGTCTACCTGGTCAGGGTAGCACGCGCCCATAACCTTCCCTAAATTGAAGTACCGACCAGAGGCACGACAATAGACCCAGTTAGGACCGTCCCATACCGGTAAGCGTGGTTGCACTGGTCAGCATCAATTCAGCGGCACCATGACTCAGCCAACAGGTGTTCAAGTTCAATTTAATCCGGTTAACTTGAATGCAAATATGCCGAGTCATGATAAAATAACATGATGCCAACTATAATACCTGAACATGATATCAACATCATCATGAGAGTATCACATAACTTTCCACCATATCAACAATACATCATATCCACTGAGCATGGCATACTGACTAGCACGACCATCTCCAACATCAACATGTACTACTAACAAGCATAAACATATGAAAGATAATACTAGCATGTATAACATGATCACAGAGTATAAGACAACATAGCACAAAAGTGAACATGCAAATCTGAACATTACCGGAACAACGATAACCATATTTTCAACAAGTAAATATTTAACAAAGATTCAAGTTGAAAACCATGGCTACTACATGACTATCATGCAAGTGGGTATTGTGGCTTGCCTGGGGATGAAGAAGGCACCGGGGAGAAGTGTGGTGAAGCCGCGGAACGAAATGCCGGAAAACGTTCTCTCTCGGAGGGGGCTGAATAAGGGCAAGGGCATCAAGGTCATTTTCCACAATTTCAAACCAAAGTGAAAAGATGACCAACAGAACGGGCTCAACGAAACGAAGAAGTGAGCGTTGGTTTCACCTCATTTGGAGCTACGGATAAAAAGTTATGGATTGTTTTCTTCCGGGGACCTATCTGTAAGAAAAATACTTTCAAACAGGGGCCTGGACAGAAAACTGGAAAGCGTAATTTGGCTAATACGCCTTCAAATCAGAAAAATGGCTTCGCGCCTGGCGCGCCCACTAATCTGACATGGCAACGACCGGGTCAAAACGGCAGATGCGGGGCCGGGCGCCTTGGCCGCTGCCAGGTTGGGTCGCGGGGCCCGCTGCTTGGTCAACTCCCTCCCCAGCCTCCTCCTTCTTCTTCCCCGTGCCTGCTCGCTGGATAGGGAGTTCGACGGTGCCGGCGGGATTCCGGCTAGCTCCGGCCACCATTTGAGACGCCGCGACCACCAACGAACTCAGGAGGCTGCCGCGCCTCCGTTACAGGGACGCAAGACTGACGGAGATGCCCGGAGTGGTGACCGGTGAGAGAGTGGCGGGCGATGTCGTCAGCTGAGACGGGTGCTGGCGATGTGGTTGCTCCGGAGGAGAAACTAATAGCTGGGGAAGATTAGAGGGTCGAGGAGACTCCTCTGGTGGTGGTAGGAGAGCGCGGAGAGCTTCGGTTGGCGCAAATTTGAGAGGAGGTCCAAGGCGACCATGGCAGCCATTTGAGACGGGGGAAGCTCTCGAGCTCGAATGAGAGGCTGGGAGGGGTAGTGGGGAGTGGCTGAGATGATGAGGTGCTCGGGAAAGCTCGGGGGTGGCCTATATATAGGCGGGGCGAGGAGGGGAGGCCATGGACGCGTGGCCGTGGCTCGGGTGCCACCGCTCGCATCCGGCCGCACTCTGGCGAAGGCAGCGATCACGGGAGGGTGCGGGATCATGACGAGGGAGGTGCGGACGAGCGACAATGGTGCACAGGGAAGAAGGGCCGAGGGGAAACAAAGGAAGAAGACGAGCGCCATTAAAGCTCGGTCGGCCACAGTGCGTCCGTGGGCGCACGGCGACGATAGCTGACGGAGGGGCTGACGGAGGGGGAGAAGGCTATAGGAGGACAGCGACAACGCGGGCAATCTACTGGACATGCTCACGGGCGCGAAGACAGCAGGAGGGAGAGGGGCCCGAGCACAAACGACGTTCTGGCCGCGCACACTGCATGCCAGAACGGTGGTCACCGGGCGCACTGGTGCTCATAGTGGCACACGGCCGGCCAAACGATGTCTAGGAGCTTGTCCTTCCTGGGTAGGTTGCATCTGTGGTGGTAACTTGGTTAAACAGGCTCTGGTCAAAAAGAAATCATCCTCTAAAGTTTACTGCAGTAAACTTGATCGTGTACTGCTGCTCAACAGGGATGTGATAGGGTCAAATGGAGTTTTCTGGGAGGTTGAGGTAAAGAAGGACTTACATCCTGGTAACTATGGATGGGTTTGGATCAAGATTTAACAGAGTTGCATTGCAACTGCTAAATAGGGTCCAGAAACTGGATCATCATGGTGCACTCACATGGAGTGTCAACTTGAGCTAAGATTGGGAAAAGCTTAGTCATTTGGTCATATGATGATGCTGTAAAAAGATCATCCTAAATGGACAAACCAAAATAGCACTTGCTTCACAAACACCTCCTCTGGACAGAAACTTGGAATAATTATGGTGGTCAAATGGCTTAATGAAATGATGCCAAATTGGGTGGAGAGATGTTTTATGGGTATAAGAATGATCTGGTAATTTATCAGGATTTTTGAACTAATATAAAATATACTTGCTTCACAACATGAAAATATAGCCAGAAAAAAATATTTGCTCCTGTGCTCACGTAGATGATTGGATGGGGCTGCAAATGCTTGGAGGGGGTTAATATGAGCACATTAAGAAGTGTGCAAAAGTTCAACTCATTTGGGTACTCCTAGCTACTACTTCCTTTACAAAGCCTTCTGTTTGGCAGAAACTTTGAAAAATCACTGAGGAAGATTGTCTAGGCAAATAAATTTGAACTTGTGCATGAGGTAATTATTTGGACATATAAACATTCCCAAAAAGGTTGGGAGTCAATAGGAAAAATATAAATGGCACTTCCTTCACAAAGTGCCATTCAGGGTAGAATAGGAAATGAATTATTGGAGGATTATTTTTGAACATGGCAATGAAATGTTTTGCCATATTTGATCAAGATATGACCCAAATAGTTTATGAGAATTATTTGGGAATTTTTGGAGTGATCGAAATATAGGTTGCTTCACAACCTAGGGCAATTGGAGTTATTCCTTTAATAGAAAAGGAATATTCCCAATAAAAAGAATATTGGGATTTGGGCTAGGATGGAAATGGAAAGGTCTAGGGAAGGATTTTGGGAATGACAAGCCACTTTGGAAACAAAGAAGAGGGCATATTCTTCAGTTTCCAAACCACAAAGCCACGAAAAAGAAAACTCAGGCAAAACCTCGAAAAAACAAAAGAAAAAGAAAGGGCCAAAAATCAGGTTGTCACAGTTATGATAAGAGAGACTCTGTTGCTAGGAAGCACAATAAAGAAAGAGAACCATGTGTTCAGAAACCCATGCCTTTTCCTCCTAAGCCATCCAAGAAAAAGGATGATGAGGATTTTGAGCACTTTGCTGAAATGATTAGACCTATCTTTTTGCATATGCGTTTGACTGATATGCTTAAAGTGAATCCTTATGCTAAATACATGAAAGATATTATTACAAATAAAAGAAAGATACCGGAAGCTGAAATTTCCACCATGCTTGCTAATTATACTTTTAAACATGGAATACCTAAGAAACTTGGAGATCCGGGAGTACCAACTATACCATGCTCCATTAAAAGAAACTATGTTAAAACTGCCATTTTGTGATCTTGGAGCTGGTGTTAGTGTTATGCCTCTCTCTCTATATCATAGACTTGAATTGAATAAGTTGACACCTACTAAAATATCTTTGAAAATGGTCGATAAATCAACTGCTATACCTGTCGGTATTAGTGAGGATGTGCCTGTTGTGGTTGCAAATGTTACTATCTTAACGGACTTTTTTATTCTTGATTTTCCCAAGGACGATAGTATGTCGATTATCCTTGGTAGACCCTTTTTGAATACCGCAGGGGCTTTTATTGATTGCAACAAAGGCAATGCCATTTTTCATGTTAATGGTAATGAGCATACGGTACAGTTTCCGAGGAAACAACCTCAAGTTCATAGCATCAATTCTATTGGAAAAATTTCAACTATTATTATTGGAGGTTTTGAATTTCCTTTTCCTACTATCAAGAAGAAATATTATATTCTTATTATTGGGGATGTGCATATCCCTGTTGAGGTAACCTAGTGTTATTCGGAATTTCTCCGGTTGCATGTTATTTGGAATGAGTTTGTCAACAAGAGTTGATCAACCTTGTTAGTGGATTCCTTTTGATGAGCATGAGATGGATGCAGTTAGATGGCAGAACCTTCTGTACCCACTCTTTTACTTTCTGTTATTTAGATTAAATAAAGTAAAAATAGTATTTTCTGTCTGTTTCTGAATTATCCTTGCAATAAAAAAATACCTCGAAAATAAAAGTTCACCAAATGCCCTACAAATCTAATATGATTTTTTATGGAATATTTGAGAATATCTGGCACTGAGAACACAGCAGGGGGAGCAAGCACCTGGCCACGAGGGTCCAGGGCGTGCCCGCCCCTATAGGGCGCGCCCCCTGCCTCGTGGGCCCATGGTGGCCCCCCTCCACTTATTCCTGCACCCACACACTTCATCTTCGTCCCAAAAAAATCACCATCCAACTCAAGCACGAGTTCTAGCTTATTTTGCTGCCATTTTCGATCTCCTTGCTCAAAGCTCCATTCACAAAACTGCTTTGGGGGATTGTTCTTTGGTATGTGACTCCTCCAATGGTCCAGTTAGTTTTTGTTCTAGTGCTTTATTCATTGCAAATTTTTGCTGCCTAGGTGACCCTATTCATGAGCTTGCATGTCTAATTTATATGGTCCCAAGTAGTTCTAATGCAAGATATAGTCTCTAGGCACTTGTGAGAGTAGTTGCTATCAATTTTGTTGAGTTTCGTTCACTTTTATTTTGAGTTACTAAAAATTTCAGAAATTTTTAGGAAATGATTAAGAGATTTTTGAGGGGCTCTTCTAGCCAAGGTTCAAAGGATAAACAAAGTAAGGAGAATGAAAAGCCCAAGTATAATCTCCCTCGCGTCGCGGAAGTGCGGCCGTGAGAATGGCCTTGTGATGATTTCTTGAAAGCAGTCGGGATTCATGATGATTTTTATTCGTTGACTGATAATACAAGCCTCACCGACTTCCTCCACGACCAGTATCTCTTACTCACCAATACTTTCGTGCAAAAATTTTACTTTCATCCTAAGAAATCACCTCCTTCAGTAGAGTTTCATTTATATGATGTGGCTAGGGAGATGTCACTATATGAATTTTGTGCGGTTTGCAAGATACCCTTCGGGAGCAGCTTAGAGGACCCTCGTCGTAAAGATGTGGATGGATTTATTGATACTATTACTGTAGGGGAAACGAGGAAGGTTTCCGATGCAAGAATTACTAGCATACACTTTCCTGTTCTACGTTACTTTGCAATATTTGCTAGTAGATGCTTAATTGGTCACGGAAACTGTGGAAACCTTAGTGTTCCGGATATTATTATTTTGTTACATGATTTATTTCGCGATAACTCTGTTAGTATGGGCGCTATTATTGCTAAACAATTAAGTCTGAACCATACAAAGGGCCCCATCTTTGGAGGGATCTATGCTTCACGCCTTGCTAAACACTTCAAGATACCTATTAGGCATTATGAGAAAGAGGAAAAGTTGTTGCCCCTACTTTTCTAGATTATAAGAGCATGGTAGCACATGAGTTTATTGTTAAAAATTATGAGAAGATGCTTAAGTATAATTCGAGATTTCATAAGAAACACAGTGAGACTATTATCTTGCCTGCTCCCTCTTTGTTTGACTTAACTGCAGGCACTTACCTCGTCTTGCCGGAGGCCGTTTTTGCGTACCAGGGCCAAACATCAGCTCCAGAACCTGAGCCAGAACCACCACTTGATCCTTATCGTCTATCCTTTTATCAGTGGGATCCAGAGGAGATCTCCAACCAGTGGTACCCAGATGACACTGCTTAGTACACCGGAGAGAGTAGCCGTGATCCATGGCATAGACAATCTTAGGCCAAAAGCCTAAGCTTCGGGGAGTACGTATTTCTCACCGACATTATATCCATGCTCACACACTCACTCTAGTTGTCGGTGCTCATACTTTTTCATTGTACTATCCATGCTAGTTTATTTTCTTTTTCTAGTTTTCTTCTTGTGTGTTTAAATAACCTTAAGAAAAACAAAAAAATTAGTTAGTTTACTTTCCATGCATGTAGTAGTAATAACTAAAAGAAAACCCAAAAAGATTTCTCGTTCTTCTTTTGCTTGTAGTAATAGTTTTATTTCTTTTCTTTTTCTTTGGGTGTCGAGAGGAGAAGACCATGATGAAAATTTAAGTGGCTCTTATATGCATTATTGTTGATTTAACCAAGATCCCATATTACCTTGTCTTCTCCCTAGAATTGAATGATTGCAGATTCCAGCTTAGTCCAATGCACATGCACTATTATTATTATACACACCGTTCAGTCGTGCAAGTGAAAGGCGATAATGACGATATATGATGGACTGATTGAGATGAGAGAAGCTGGTATGAACTTGACCTCTCTTGTTTTTGTAAATATGATTAGTTCATCGTTCCTAATTTAGCCTATTATGCATAAACATGTTTGCAATGACAATTAGATATTATAGTTGCTTATGCCATGCTTAATTGGCTAGGAACTTATAATGGTTTACCTTGCGTGCCAACATGCTATTAAAATGGTTGTGATGTGGTATGATAGGGTGGTATCCTCCTTTGAATGATTCGAGTCACTTGACTTGGTACATGTTCACTCATGTAGTTGAAACAAAATCAACATAGCCTTCACTATATTTATGTTCATGGTGGATTATATCCTACTCATGCTTGCACTCGGTGTTGATTAATTTTAATGCATGTTCATGACTATTGTCACTCTCTAGTTGGTCGCTTCCCAGTCTCTTTCTAGCCTTCACCTGTACTAAGCGGGAATACTGCTTGTGCATCCAAACTCCATAAACCCCAAAGTTATTCCATATGAGTCCACCATACTTTCCTATATGCGGTATCTACCTGCCGTTCCAAGTAAACTTGTATGTGCCAAACTCCCAACCTTCAAATGAAATTCTGTTTTGTATGCTCGAACAACTCATGTATCAACTAGGGTTGTCTGTATCTTCCATGTTAGGTGGGTTATTCTCAAGAGGAGTGGACTCCGCTCCTCATTCACGAGAAACTGGCTGGTCACCGGGATGCCCAGTCCCATGCTCAAATCAAAGCAAAATAATTGCAAACAATACTCCCCCAGGATTGTTGTTAGTTGGAGGCACCCATTGTTTCGGGCAAGCCATGGGTTGATGCTTGTTGGTGGTGGGGGAGTATAAACTTTACCATTCTGTTTGGAAACCGCCTATAATGTGTGTAGCATGGGAGATATCAAGATATCTTAGTTGTTATGTTGACATTGAAAGTATACCGCTCAAAATATTATTTATCTCTATTTCAAAATTGAGCTCTGGCACCTCTACAAATCATTGCTTCCCTCTGCGAAGGTTCTATCTATTTACTTTAATGTTGAGCCATCACCTTCTTATTAAAAAGCACCCGCTGGAGAGCACCACTCTCATTTGCATGCATTACTATTAATTTATATTGGGTATGACTATGACTAGATCTTTTTTACCATGAATTACAATGTTTAGTTAGTCCTTGATCTTTAAAGGTGCTCTGCATTTATGTTTTGCGGTCTCAGAAAGGGCTAGTGAGATACCATCTTGTTATATCATATTATGATTGTTTTGAGGAAGTGTTGTCATCCGAGATTTATTATTATTGCTCGCTAGTTGATTATGCCATTGATATGAGTAAACATGAGACCTAAGTGTTATTGAGAATATGGTTAGTTTATAATCTTTGCTGAAAACTTGAATGCTGGCTTTACATATTTGCAACAACAAGAGCAAACAGAGCGTGTAAAAGTTTTTCTTTATCACTTTCAGTTTGTCAACTGAATTGCTTGAGGACAAGCAAAGGTTTAAGCTTGGGGGAGTTGATACGTCTCCGTCATATCTACTTTTCCAAACACTTTTGCCCTTGTTTTGGACTCTAACTTGTATGATTTGAATGGAACTAACCCGGACTGACGCTGTTTTCGGCAGAACTGCCATGTTGTTATTTTTGTGCTAAAAGTTCTCAGAATGACCTGAAAATCCACGGAGCAACTTTTCAGAACTAATAAAAAATACTAGTGAAAGAATCAGCACCAGGGGGCCCACACCCTGTCCATGAGGGTGGGGGCGGCCCCCTAGGGCGCGCCCCTGCCTTGTGGGCCCCCTAGACCTCCACTGACCTTAACTCCAACTCCATATATTCACGTTCGCGGAGAAAAAAAATCAGAGACAAAGATTCATTGCGTTTTACGATACGGAGCCGCCGCCAAGCCCCAAACTCACTCGGGAGGGCTGATCCGGAGTCCGTTCGGGGCTCCAGAGAGGGGGATTCGTCGCCGACGTCATTATCAACCAGCCTCCATCACCAATTTCATGATGCTCACCGCCGTGCGTGAGTAATTCCATCGTAGGCTTGCTGGACGGTGATGGGTTGGATCAGATTTACCATGTAATCAAGTTAGTTTTGTTAGGGTTTGATCCCTAGTATCCACTATGTTCTGAGATTGATGTTGCTATGACTTTGATATGCTTAATGCTTGCCACTAGGGCCCGAGTGCCATGATTTCAGGTCTGAACCTATTATGTTTTCATGAATATATGTGAGTTCTTGATCCTATCTTGCAAGTCTATAGTCACCTATTATGTGTTATGATCCGACAACCCATAAGTGACAAGAATCGGGATACTTCTCGGTGATGACCGTAGTTTGAGGAGTTCATGTATTAACTAAGTGACAATGCTTTGGTCGAGTACTCTATTAAAAGGAGGCCTTAATATCCCTTAGTTTCCATTAGAACCCCAGTGCCACTGGAGGGTAGGACAAAATATGTCATGCAAGTTCTTTTCCATAAGCACGTATGACTATATTCGGAATACATGCCCACATTACATTGATGAATTGGAGCTAGTTCCGTGTCACCCTATGTTATAACTATTACATGTGGAATCGTATCCAACATAATTATCCATCACTGATCCAATGCTTACGAGCTTTTCACATATTGCTCTTTGCTTATTTACTTTACCGTTGCCACTGTTACAATTACTACAAAACTTCTATTGTTACTTTTGCTACTTATACTGTTACTTCCATACTACTTTGCTACTAAATACTTTGCTGCAGATATTAAGTTATCCAGGTGTGGTTGAATTGACAACTCAACTGCTAACACTTGAGAATATTCTTTGGCTCCCCTTGTGTCGAATTAATAAATTTGGGTTGAATACTCTACCCTCGAAAACTGTTGCGATGCCCTATACTTGTGGGTTATCATTGCGCAGAGACTAGGAGTAGATCGACTGGTGTGGTGGGGCCCTTTTATATGAGAGTCCAAACTGCATTGAATTCACATCATGGTGGCACCGTTCTGCATCTCCAATTACTTACCTCAGCATGCTAATTGAATGAGGGGAGGCATCATTGACCGTTCAATGTTTCGGAACCGCTACCCTCTCCCTTGTTGGCATTCAAGCCATACCAATGTAAATGCGTGTCAAAAAGAGAATAGTCAGTAGTAGCACTCAATATTGTGCACCGTGACAAAGGCAGAGAGGAAAATGAGAGAACTTAATATTTACTCCCACTGTTCCTAAATATTTACGGTGTAGATTCACTCATTTTGCTCCGTATGTACTCGTTACGGTGTAGTCACTTGTTGGAATCTCTAGAAAGACAAGTACTTAGGAACGGAGGGAGTATTTGCTAATTAGTAATACCATTGCATGCAATGAACTGACCGCTGCATCCCGTGCTAGGTGCTATGTCTCATGGCATTAAAAACATACACGGCCCGCGTCTCTGATTGGTTTATTCCTATTCATGTCTAGAAACAAGAAACGTGGTCGGGTTTGTTTTGGGATTATTTGATTTTGGTAAGATGACTATAACTAGAAATCGCCACAATAACCATAAGATCTGCATCCTACAGTGGCACATATTGGATGCAAACAACAATAGAAAAGAATTGCCACAAAACTGCCGAACCACACCCCACCCCTACATAAAGATTGCTACGCGAGCCTTCGCAACTGCCACGTTCGGGTTGCGCTTGGCTCTTCACCTCTTCAAGAAGTCGAAAAATGATGTTATTACTTCTGGAAAATCGAATCAACTGTTGCATGTCCGTCCATCGCGTGCGGGGGGGGGGGGGGGGGGTAGCTTATTGTATTAAGGAAAAGCCTCTCCTCATCTGTGAGCCACCACGCGCATGGGCGAGGGAGAGGGCGTACTAGTAATCAAGCTATTCCTCGTTTTATGAGTTGAAGTGTCACATCATAGCACTGACCCCACATGCCTGCCTCTAAACTTACCTAAAAGACCCGAAGTGTACAATATTTGTTGCAACCTTTAACATTTACCCCACCACAAATTAAAATATATATTATTCTCTTGACCAGATCAGCGTGCAAACTACAATCACCAGGATGACAGGTAGGGCCAGAAGATTATTTTAATCCAAAAATGCTTCAAGATGGCCTCATTGCATGGAGCCGACTCCAACGATTATGTGGAGAGTATCATATACTAGTATCATGCATATGCTACTAGTGTATGATACTACCTCCATAGTGCATAGTATCCTAGATGATCATATTTATTGCCAAACATGATATGGTATCTACCTATGTTACTCCAGCCCTCTCTCTCTTCTTTAATTATCTACCACATAAGCATGTTTGCTAGTCCCAAGTGCATGATACCGGTTATGTTACCCTCACTATGGCCAGTCTTAGGCTACACGTAGTGGAAAATATCATATACTAGTATCATGTGCATGATACTAGTGTCTGATACTACCTTTATTGTGCATAGTATTATAGGGTAGTATCATAGATGATCATATTTATTGCCATGCATGACACAAAGTAGCATAGCTTTTAACATGATACAGTATCTACCTATGTTACTATAACACACCTCTCTTCTTTAATTCTTTGTCACATTAGCATGTTTGCTATTCCCGAGTGCATGATACCAGCTAAGATACCACCACTATGGCTAGCCTTAAGCTTAGAGGCATGGTACACGCTATGCTAGACTAGTTACTACTGCCTCCCCTACACATGAAATTGCCACATGAGTGTATGGGTTGCGCTTGGCTCTTCGCCTCTTCGGGAAGTCGAACTTGATGGTACTACTACAGTATGCTTCTAGCCATCTGACACCGAATGAACTGCTGCATGTCCATTGCTTGTGGGAGGAAGAGTGTGTGGCGAAAGCTTCTCATAGACCTGCGAGCCACCACACTCATGGGTGAGGGAGAGGGCATTGTAATCAAGCTTCTCCTTTTTGTACGAGTTGACGTGACACATCAAAGCAGTGCACTCGATGTATTTCAATAATTTGCGTTGCTGATGCATTAATTACAACATGTGCATGCATGCCATGACTTTCCTTTTGATACCTGCATGTATTGATTTAATGCACCTTCAAGTAGTGTGAATATGTGATGGTAAAACTTTCTAATGCCTGGCCCTAAAGCGAGAGATGGTGGTGCACGAGGAGGATGAGATCATGCTGATGGAACATGACCCGATGATATGTCTCCAACGTATCTATAATTTTTTATTGTGTCATGCTCTTATATTATCTATTCTGGATGTTTTATATGCATTAAAATACTATTTTATATCATTTTTTGGGACTAACCTATTAACCTAGTGCCCAGTGCTAGTTGATGTTTTTCCTTGTTTTTGGCTTTTTCAGAAATGAATATCAAACGGAGTCCAAACGGAATAAAACTTTTGCGATGATTTTTCTTGGACTAGGAGACACCCGTGGGACTTGGAGAGCGGGCCAGGAGCTTCCCAAGGAAGCCACAAGTCAGGAGGGCACCTTGAGGGCTTGTGGGCCCCTTGGAGGTCTCCTAACCCTAATTCTTGCTCTATAAATTCACAAATATTCCCAAACCCCCAGAAGCGTCCACCAAAATACTTTTCCGCCACGACAAGCTTCTGACCTTGTGAGATCCCATCTTGGGACCTTTTCTGGCTTTCTGCAGGAGGGGGACTCACGAAGGGCCTCTACATCAACCCTATCACCCTCGATGATGTGTGAGTAGTTTACCATAGATCTGCGGGTCCATACACTACAAAAAAGACACATTCATGACATTTTGGGCCGAACAAATTTTTTTCCTGTCATGCTTATGACACTTCTGTGACGATAATTGTGACAACGCGGTATCATCATAGATGTGGTGGGCTCCTACTTCTATGACAAAAAACCATGTCAGAAAATGAGCTTTTCATCCTGGGCGGGCCGGAGACGCACCTGTATGACATTCTTTGGGTAGTCCATGACAAAAAAATCATGGTAGAAGCGAGGGCGGGGAAAATTTCAGGGACTTCCTGGTTACGGTGGGTGGTCGGGGCCGAGCGATGCACGGAGGTTTGCGCGTTTCTCTCGTACCCGTATGCGTGTGTGTGCGAGGCATTGCGTTCTAAATGAACCCGAGCAAGGCGTTGGGTCTAACCAAACCCGAGCGATTGCACTAGCTACATTACTGAACCCCGATCGATCCCTTGCTATTAACTGAACCCGAGTGATTCCTTCGCTACTGATGCTAACTGAAGCAAATCGAAACTGCCTCTTGATGAAAAGTTCCCGGTGGGGGTTTGATGAAAAGGATCCCGCGGTAGTAGAGGCCGTTGCTGCTGGATGAACAGGACCCCGATCGAGGAGGTGGGGGTGGATGAACAGTAGCCAATGGAGGCACCCCGTACGTGGAGGGCTTGTTGAATAGGACCCCGTGGAGGCTGGATGAACTGGAGCCCGTGGAGGGCTGGATGAAGAGTAGCCGGTGGAGGCTGGAGGAAGTCAACGGTGGATGAACAGTAGCAGGTGGAGGCTGGAGGAAGTCGATGGTGGATGAACAGTAGCCCCGTGGAGTCCCATTTTGCAGTACGCCACACCCCTCCCGATGAATAGGACCCCTATTTCGACCGTAGGAGGTCGAAGAGAATTCTGTTTCCTCCGTTTTGCGGCACACCACACTTCCAATCAATAGGACCCTGTTTCGACCGTAGGAGGTCAAAGAGAAGTCTGTTTCCTCCGTTTTGAGGTACACCACACCCCTCCCGGTGAATAGGATTCCGTTTTCACCATAGGCGGTCGAACAGAAGGCCGTTTCCTCCGTTCTACGGTACGCCAAGCCTCGTTTCGGCTGTTTCGTCCAAGCCGGTTGTCTCCCGATGAACATGATGCATTCCCTTGCCTCCCGATGAACAAGCCGACGCAATTGCTCCGTTCTGACCCAGCCGGTTGGCTTCCGATGAACATGACACCATTGCTGCGGTCCGTGGCCTCTCCATGTACACGAGCCTTGGCCGTACGTATGCACGAGTATGCGTTTGAGACCCCGCCCGTATGTATGTATGTTGCCATATTTTTTGGCATCTGGCTGTACGTGCGTGTACATGGTTTGGACTGGACTGCCTAAACTGCTACCGCTCCTTACTCGGCCACCGTTCATCTTGGAAGATAGACCGATCGACCGATATCTACACAGACAATGCTACCTACGCTTCGACCGGGTGGGTCCCAGCTATTAGGCAGGATAAGGACACACTTCCTTGCGTGAGAAGATATAGCTGGTGGGTCCCAGCTATCAGGGGGAAGAATCATTTTTTGCCCACAATAAGGACACACTTCCTTGTGTGCGAAGATGTAGCTGGTGGGTCCCAGCTTTCAGGGGAGAAAACATTATTTTTAGGGAAAAAGGATGTAGTTGCGTGCATGCATCCATGGGGTGGTGCGTCCCCACTGTCAGCCTCTCCATGTATAATCATCTTCCGATGACTCTCGTTTGTTGACCACATTGAGCACACCGTGCAAAGCACACCAAGCCGGTGGACGACGACGAGGCCCAAGACGGGAACGCCCCAGATATGGGGATGACACAGCAGTGGAGTCGCAGACGGAGAGGAGTGGGAAACTTGACTGGTTCGGGTGCGGGGTGGGCCTGCACTCAGTAGAGAATAACAGGAGGTGTGGAGGAGTGGAGGGATGGCATGGTCATCGGTGGGGTAGCGTTTCGCTGCAAGGCATGCAAAACTGTGCTGCCGGACGACGAAGGCTGGAGCAGGTGGTCCCGGCAGCGCTGGGGGAAGAAGATGAGAGATTGAAGAAGAATGCACGCCATTGGATGTGAATCCAACACCTTGCTTAGGCTTGGGCCTTTGTATTTTTATTTTTTTGCGGAAGTGCTTAGGCTTCGACCTACTGCCCACACGTCAGCAAGTCCATTTGTTTTTTAGTCCATTTGGTGGGCTGGGTGAAACAATGATGTAGCGCCTATGCAACCCGTTTATATATGATGGTACAATTTAAAGCCCTTTTGCATTTTTCTCGAATTCAGTGGCTTGCTGGGCTGGGTGAAAATATCATGTTGGGCTGGACGGAGAAATCTTATAAAAACATAAACACATGATTGCACGTCTATTACTGCATTGGTCAGTAAAATATTTCCAAGCTTATGTACGCAATCACCAGGAGTTAACTTGCCAAGATATATATACACTGGTACAACGACGTGCTATACAAATGGTTTTTAACCCCTTTCGGCGACGTCATTTGGAACCGTCGCCAAGTGAGTGTCGACGATAGGGGGTCCTTCCCATACGACCTTGAAACCATCGAGGATAGGCCCTCCTGGCACACTAGCTGGGGTAAAATGAGTTCGTGTGCGATCTGGCGAGGCATCGAAACCCATTTGTTTCCATTCGTATGTAAATCCCACACGGTGAATCCCAGAAAAACATTTCCGCTCGTATGTATATCACACATAGTTTTTTGTGTGGAAACATTTGTGCAAGGTGGCCTAACGTAAACAGTTCTCTGCCGGAAGACGTGTGTGATTGTTAGTTGATCGAACACGCCTACATTCTAGAAACCGTGCGTGTTGTTTGTGTTCATCGCCCATAGTGTTGTCTGAGTAACCGTCTTCAATAGAAAACCCCAATAAGCAGGGTAATTAGCCTATTATTGATAATCCATGTACTAATCAAATTGATATTTCTTATAGAAACAGACCAGATATTTCATATCCGTATAACAACAACCAAGATTTCATAATCGAATTACATCAGATAGCTTCGGCACTCAGTTCCGCCATTACACAACAGCACCAAGTTTCACATGCAACATCAAAATATAATGAAAAAATTTGGTATACCACAAATAGTTTAAACTAGAAAGAATCATGTGGGATGCGATATAAAAATATCTTAGCGCACTGTCTTGTCTGGATTACGCAACTACATGAGTGTTAGGAGGGAAAGGATGGTGTTTGAATTGCTAGAACAATTATGTACATCGAACATGCAACTACATGAGTGTCGTGTTTAAATTTGGAATTATTCCGGGTTCGTTTGGCATTTTATGGATTAATTGAGTTTCTCGGAATTTAATGTGCATAATTCAAATTTGAACTACAAGCACATGCTCCAGTGCCCCAAAGTTTGTTGAAAAATCGCATGTGTGTCTTTGGGTGAATTTATAGGCCCCACGCAAGAAATGGGAATGAAATTCAAACTTCTGGGCATCGTGGCTCGGATGGGAACATTGACAAACTTGGTTTTTAAATTCCTGGAAATTCAAAACTCGTCTAAAAATCATGAAACTTGGCATGGTGTTATTTCATAGCACCCACATGTTGTGGTAAAAAAAAAAATTGGCCGCATTTGAACAAGTTTTTTCTATAAGCTTCTTGCAAACTGGAGCTTCTCTCGAGAAGACTCGTGGTTCCCGAGGGGGGACATGTCACCTTTGTGTTCGAAACCATATACGCTGCCTCCCCCCCTTATTTTTTTACAGAGGCAAGATAGAACTATATGAGTAACGTGTTAAAATTTGGAATTATCCCGTGTTTGTTTGACTTTCTTATACATCAATTGAATTTCTGGTCATTTAATATGCATAATTCAAATTTGAACTGCAAGCACATGCTCCAATGCACCAAAGTTGGTTGAAAAAACACATGTGTGTCATTGGGTGAATTTCTAGGTCCCATGCAAGAAATGGGAATGAAATTCAAACATCTGGGCGTCGTGGCTCGGCCGAAAAGATTGAGAAACTTGTTTTTTTAATTGATGTAAATCCAAAACACGCCTGAAAATCATGAAACTTGGCATGGTATCATGACATGGCACCACCATGCTATGGTACTTTTTTTGGCCGAATTGGGACAAGCTTTGGTATAAGCTTCTTGCAAACCGGAGCGTCTCTCAAGATGGCTCGTGGTTCCTAGAGGGAACGTGTCACCTACGTGTGTGAAATGACATACGTACACTGCCTTCTCCCGCCTTAATTTGTTTACACAGGTAGATTAGACCAAATATAAGTATTGTGCCAAAATTTGGAATTATTCCGGGTCCATTTGGCCTTTTTTATACATTAATTGAATTCCTGGGCATTTAATGTGCATTATTCAAATTTGAACTACAATCACATGCTCCAGTGCACCAGAGTTGGTTGAAAAATCACATGTGTGTCCTTGGGTGAATTTCTAGGTCCCATGCAAGAAATGGGAATGAACACATCTGGGCGTCGTGGCTCGGCCGGAAAGATTGAGAAACTTGTTTTTTTAATTGATGTAAATCCAAAACACGCCTGAAAATCATGAAACTCGGCATGGTGTCATGACATGGCACCACCATGCTATGGTAATTTTTTTGGCCGAATTGGGACAAGTTTTGGTATAAGCTTCTTGCAAACCGGAGCTTCTCTAAAGATGGCTTGTGGCTCCGAGAGGGAACGTGTCACCTACTGTGCGAAACGACATACATACACTGCCTTCTCCCGCCTTAATTTGTTTACACATGAAGATTAGACCAAATATAAGTATTGTGCCAAATTTTGGAATTATTCCGGGTTCGTTTCGCCTTTTTAAACATTAGATTAATTTCCGGGCATTTAATGTGCATACTTCAAATTTGAACTACAAGCACATGCTCCAGTGCACCAAAGTTGGTTGAAAAATCACATGTGTGTCCTTGGGTGAATTTCTAGGTCCCATGCAAGAAATGGGAATGAAATTCAAACATCTGGGCGTCATGGCTCGGCCGGAAAGAATGAGAAACTTGGTTTTTTAATTTATGTAAATCCAAAACACACCTGAAGATCATGAAACTTGGCATGGTCTCATGACATGGCACCAACATGCCGTGGTTTTTTTTGGCCGAATTGGGACAAGATTTGGTATACGCTTCTTGCAAACCGGAGCTTCTCTCAAGAAGGCTCGTGGTTCCGAGAGGGAACGTGTCACCTCCGTGTGCGAAACGACATGCGTACACTGCCTTCTCCCACCTTAATTTGTTTACATAGCCAGATTAGACCAAATAGAAGTATTGTGCTAAAAATTGGAATTATTCCGGGTTCATTTGGACTTTCTTATACATTAATTGAATTTTTGGTCATTTAATATGCATAATTAAAATTTGAACTACAAGCACATGCTCCAATGCACCAAAGTTGGTTGAAAAAACACATGTGTGTCCTTGGGTGAATTTCTAGGTCCCATGCAAGAAATGGGAATGAAATTCAAACATCTGGGTGTCGTGGCTCGGCCAGAAAGATTGAGAAACTTGGTTTTTTAATTGATGTAAATCCAAAACACGCCTGAAAATCATGAAACTTGGCATGGTGTCATGACATGGCACCAACATGCTACGGTATTTTTTTTTGGCCGAATTGGGACAAGCTTTGGTATAAGCTTCTTGCAAATCAGAGCTTCTCTCAAGATGGCTCGTGGTTCCGAGAGGGAACGTGTCACCTAGTGCGAAACGACATACGTAGATTGTCTTCTCCCGCCTTAATTTGTTTACACATGCATATTAGACCAAGTAGAAGTATCGTGCCAAATTTTGGAATTATTTCGGGTTCGTTTGTCCTTTTTTATACATTAATTGAATTTCTCGGCATTTAATGTGCATAATTCAAATTTGAACTACAAGCACATGCTCCAGTGCACCAAAGTTGGTTGAAAAATCACATGTGTGTCCTTGGGTGAATTTCTAGGTCCCATGCAAGAACTGGGAATGAAATTCAAACATCTGGGCGTCGTGGCTCGACCGGAAAGATTGAGAAACTTGGTTTTTTAATTTATGTAAATCCAAAACACGCCTGAAAATAATGAAACTTGGCATGGTGTCATGACATGGCACCAACATGCTGCGGTATTTTTTTGGCCGAATATGGACAAGCTTTGTTATACGCTTCTTGCAAATTGGAGCTTCTCTCAAGAAGGCTCATGGTTCCGAGAGGGGACGTGTCAGCTCCGTGTGCGAAACGACATACCTACACTGCCTTCTCCCACCTTAATTTGTTTACACAACCAGATTAGACCAAATAGAAGTATCGTGCTAAATTTTGGAATTATTCCGGGTTTGTTTGTCCTTTTTTATACATTAATTGAATTTCCGGGCATTTAATGTGCATGCTTGAAATTTGAACTACAAGCACATGCTCCAGTGCACCAAAGTTGGTTGAAAAATCACATGTGTGTCCTTGGGTGAATTTCTAGGTCCAATGCAAGAAATGAGAATGAAATTCAAACATCTGGGCGTCATGGCTCGGCCGAAAAGATTGAGAAACTTCATTTTTTAATTCCTGTAAATCCAAAACATGCCTGAAAATCATGAAACTTGGCATGGTGTCATGACATGGTACCAACATGTTGTGGTAATTTTCCTGTCTGATTTGCGAAGCCACACACATTAAAAATCAACAAAGTCATTTTGGAACAAGTGTTGTCACGTTACAAGTCGGAAACACAACTATTATTGAAACCATGGGCGTTCTACTTACGAATTACGTGCCACCACGCGTCCCTTTTTTATTGGCTAGGAGGTGCCATACGGGGTAGCTATTTGAGTACAGGAGGCATGCGATCGGACCCCTGCGCGTGCTCATCAGGAGGAGAGCCCTTTGACCTCTATCCGCCGTGCACCTCCCTCCCAACGTCTCCATTAATGGCGCCCGAGCCCCTGTTTTACGGTGTGTCTATGTCTCATTGGACTGAGATTTAAGAGAGAAAAGTGAAAAATCTGAAAAGAAAGTTTTGCACGGATCTTGATGTAAGATCCGACGGACCTATATAGCATTGACTGCGACTTATAGCAAGCATGATGAATATAAGGACGATGAAAATGGATAATAATTGTCTTACATATCTAGGAGGACAACTAAGAAAGCCACATGCAGCTACGCCCGAAATACACAAGGGCAAAAGAAGAAGGAAGACACTTACAACGATCTGGCTCGCTCATCTCTACTTTCTTGATGCGCTGCAGGTCGTGGAGACTAGTTCTCGCGGCGAGCGATGATGATCTGTTTCATTAGTTTCATGTCCTTAATAGGCTGCTTAGAAGCAACCATTGATTCCTCCACCAGCCTTTCACGCGCGATGTGGAGCATGGCATTCTCGTCCATAAGTTTCTTGACGATGACGCCCGTCCTCTTCAACAAGGCAGCGGTCTCCTCCACCTGCTTCACCCTTCCGGCGATCTTCGCCCTCAGTAGGTCGTGCTCGGCCCGGAGTTGTTCAAACAAGGCATTCAACTAGTTCTGCAGCTTCATCCAGCCGGAGATCTGATCCATCTGTCTACGGACGATCGCATGCATGCGCCTGTAAGAGTCCTCGCCTGCCCGCGAGAGATTTTCCCAGGCCGCCGCGGTGCAGGAGGACATCTCTGCTGCATTTGCGGCGCGGTAGGACATCTCTGCTGCTTCCGCGGTGCGACCAGACCAGTCGGCTGCGTCAACAGTGCGGTGGGACCTCCGAGCTGCTTCGGCGGCGCGGCGAGACCTTCGTGCTGCTTCGGCGGCGCGGCGGGACATGTCGGCTGTTTCGCGGCTAAGCGGGACATCTCTCGTGCTTCCGCTTCCAGGCTCGCCTCTCCGTGGTGGTAATCTCTCGACTGAGAACTCAATCTGGCCATGGCAGATGCAAGAGAATGATGCTGAATGACTTGTTTGCTTTTGTGAATGAGGAGTTGAGGAAGGAATGTGGAGTCATCTTGGCATAGTACGGTATTTATAACCGAGTACTAATATGCTCCTAAGTGGGAAACCGTTTAGGTTTTGATCGGTGTGAACAGGTTTGCAATTTGGAAGGTGACGGGATGCAGGCTCAAAATTTATTGGTGGTTCTATAATTTCTAAGTGCGACACTATTCCCGGACGGTGTAACGTGGGCATGCTTTCTGGGCCGCGTAGATGCCATTTGGTGCACTGCAATAGGCAATGTCAGCACACATCTTGTTCCAAGAACCATGCGCGGTCGTTATTACCATCGGGCAAGCTTCTTTTAATTAGAATGTGTGCTCGTCTAGCGCACACACGTTGATATGTCTAACTGTTTCTGTTTGTTGTGGCTAATCACAAACAGTACATCCGTGGGAAGTGTATGCCATCAATCTTACACACCTTCGATTTGGCTAACTGTTTCTATTTTGTTGCCTAATCGCAAACAGTTAATCCTTCTGAAGCGTACGCCCTCAATCGCATGCACCTTTATCTAGCTATCCGATTCTGTTATTCCGCCTCATCACAAACACTTGATCCGATTGAACTGTATGCCATATATTACACATGCCTTCATCTGGCTGCCCTTTTCCGTTCTTCTTCCTCATCGCAAACAGTTCATTGAACTGAACCATATGTCGTGCATCGCACACGCAACTAAAATCTGAACCATGTTTAATGCATCCGTCATAACAAATGTTTTGCACCTTTTTGACGGTTTTTTTGCACCACCGTTTTCTATTATTGCATTGCACACAATTTCATCTAAGGGTCTCTGATCGTAGTGTCACGTTAGCAACATCCTGCAGTAGTGATAAACAATTATTATTATTATTTTGTAAGAAACTTCCGATTTACAAAATAAAATATCATTTTAATTTGATGAGTTAACAGGACATGGGGTATTATTATTCTTTAGGCTAGACGTGGGACAGTTGAGTTGGTTCTAGGGAAAAGTAATGGGAGAAAACTCAGATTACATCAAAAAAGAAAGTGGGAGAAAATTTAGATATAGGATTAATGAAAACGAAAAATAAAGGAAGTGGGAAGGTCTATAAAATGGTTGGATGAATGATAGGTTTAATAGAACCTTATGTTATTTGTATTATATATATGTGTGTAATAAAGTAAGATATAAATATAAATATATATACTATTATAGAAGGGAAACATAGGTTCAGTTTTGCATTCTTATAGAAAAATATTACTCAGCTTGCGTCATCTTGAAAAAACAAACATAACTTAGGTTGCTGATGTTATAGACAAGCTAGGCTGGGAGGCCCATGGGCCACTTGATACCTGCTGGATCCAAAAAATGTTGAAACATGTCATGGCCTGTGCATGTTAAACAACAAAACCTAGGCCAGGGACCTGGTGGCCCCAAGACTGTCAGCCTCTCGACGAACAGTCGTCTCTCGATTCCTCTTGTTTTGTTGACCATGTTGGGAACAACAGACAATGGTCCATGGCGAGAGCAGCAAGGCGGATGATGACGTCGAGACCTTGGACCGAACGACCGGAGCGGGGGAAGACGCAGGCAGAGGGGAGTACAAGGGTTGACTTGTTTGAGTGCAGGGTGGGCCCGTGGAGCTGCTGCCGCTAGACAATGTGTGGGAGTAGAGGGTTGGGCTGGCCAACACCATAGGCTATGATGGGTCACCGAGGCGTGCGCGGCAGCGCCGTCAGCCGCTGTATAGGAAGAGGACGAAAGATTGAACAAAATAAAGAAATACAAATGGATAGGTGGTTGGTCCCAGATGTCTGTGTACGAGACCTGCTGGCTCCACCTGAGAAGGGGAATATGTTGGGAGGAAGGAGATTCAAAGCATGACAGCCCAGTGAACTAGTTACATACATAAGCTAATAGCCACTAGAAAAAAAGCAAATAGGTTCATGGGTTCTTAGACGAAATATTTCGGAGAAAACAAATAATTAAGACACATAGGCTAATGCATGAAACACTTAGATGATAAAGGTGCTTAAACCGATAAAGTACATCATCTAGAACATCTTGGCACGCTTGATCATGACGCTATGGCTGTCCGTGTACTCGTCGGTTACGGGAAGAAGACACACCCTCATGTCCAAGATCCGCTTGTACATGTCGTAGCATGCGTATGCGTCCTTGGTCGTGTAATCCTTGGTATCATTGTCTTCTTTCATGTTGGCGTAGCAGGGGTCGATGATGCTCTCGGTGAGGTCAACCATGGAGTCCTTCTCCTGCCCGTTGACGATGATCTTGTATTGCTTCTAGATGTCGACAAGCTTGTTGCACCAGATGGCCGAATCATCACGTTCTTCCTTCTCTCCAGCGTAGCGAAAGTGCAGTCGGCGCTGCCGATGAAATGGGCGAATGATCCAGAACCTCTGATGGCCCAACAACAGTGCTAGACGAGAACCTTGTCCCGCACGCATACCTTGGCGACGGCGATCTACTAGTCCCTGTCAGGAGATGAATGGATGTGCACAAGGCCTAGTCCCGCTACCTTCTGCTTTCTCCTCCTATAGGTTCTGCTTGAACTTGGCGAGGCATAGCTTCACCGAGTCCAGATCATTGGTATACATCACATTCAACTTGGTGCAGCCATGGGACTGAATGGAGAGCTCAAAGGTGAACTCCTTGCTGAAGTCCATATCCAGCAGGCTCACCCCCCGGATCGCCATTGGAGTCTCTTCAAGTGAACTCAAAGGTGAACTCCTTGCTGAAGTCCATATCCAACATTTCGTTTTTCAGCTCTTAGGGAACTGGATTCAACAGTAAACTGAGTCTGTACAGGCGACAACAGTTACTACCCCTCCCTTGCCCACTACACGCCCTTCAGAACATGCACCATCCGCGCATTCAAACGCCTCCATTAAGAAACATATTCTAGCCACACGTCGGTTCACGGGCGGGTCTATATTGGTACTGTAATAACAAGTGTTAGTGGTCACTTTACTTAAATTTAATTACCATTATTTAAAATTTATGCTTAAAACAAGCAATGCATTGGCTCGTTCTATTAGTGCCTCAGGATCAACATGCAGAACAATTAGAATTATTATTCTCAGGACGCACACAATCAGCACATTTGCCGCACTTTCACACGGACAATACTACCAAGTTTGAACATTTTTTTATGGTTGATGTCCTCTGCATCATCATGCCGTGTTGCCCAGCTTGCAAGATTCAGAACCAACAAATAAGATTCAAATAATAAGTACATAAAAGATGGCTACACATCTCATTGATTCCAAGCTTGCAAGATTCAGAACAAACAAATAAGATTCAAATAATAAGTAAAACAATGATGCCTACACATCTCATTGATTCCCAGCTTGGAAGATTCAGAACCAACCCATTAGAGCCTTTTCATAAAGTGAATATCGGGATTAAATCCATCTTGGCTAGCCGTGTCATACAATCCAAGAACTTGGCGAATGCTCTTGACCATCACAACATCTGTAATTGAGTATTCCTGTTTGCACAGATAAGAAAGATCATGATTACTATAATAGTGGCACTAGTTGAAGCAAACTTTATTTCCAAAACGAGAAAAGATTGCGATAGAATAGCTTTATTTAAAAAATAGAACATTAGCACAGTATGACAAAACACAATCATGTTGATAAAGGATAGTACTGACCGGGGTGAGGGGCCCTTGCCGCCACGACTCGATGTGGTGAACCTACAACTCCACTCGGATGAAGCCAGCGTGGAGATCGATGATTCAATTCCTATGCCTTTTTCTGCAGTTCACCTGAAATGAAGCAAAGATTGCATCATTCAGCTAGCAAGAAGTACTTGCTCACGTGAGCTGGCCGGTTCTTCTTTAGTAGTTGCACTAAAATTGAGCAACATTAAGGTTGGTTGTCCTCCTCTTGTAAGGTGCAACTATATTTTTCTTATCCTTTTGTGCAGTTCCACTAAAATAAAGTGCCATTGTGGTAACAGTGACGGCTCATCTTGCAAAGGCTAATAAAATGTTGCACGAGATTACCAGCAGAATTTGACGTAGATTTTGGAAACTTCATTCACAATTTTGTGCACTTCCACCAAAATTGAGAGATGTTGCCCACGTGACATTTTACTTGAATTGCACAAGACGCTCATTCCAAAAAAAAGTGTTTTGTGCAGTTCACCAAAAGGTTACAATACCAACAACGTGAAATGGATATCCCTATCTGCATAAAAAGATAGAAAGAAAACAGTTACTGGTCAACAACAAGATACCAAACATACACGAAATTAAAAGGAGCATCTTGATTATGTTCATGGCAATCATGCAAGGATAGTAGAAATTTTAGAACGTCAGCAATGCTTCATGTTACCGGAAGCATTTTTATCAACAATGACATTTGTAAAATATGGGATTACTTTAATGGTGGCACTGCTTGTATACTAGATACAGTAGATCAACGACAGCTAAAGAGTTGGTTTAAGGGCATGGGACCGTGGGGACGCCAGGACACTCAGCAGCGTAAAGAAGCAACTTAGTTATCATACTAGGAAAAACAGCAAGAGTACCATTTGTAACATAGTTTAATTGCATCATATCACTGGAGGCATTAGATTAACAATAACACTGGTTAGACATGTCTTTAAGGTAACAGTGTGATCGCTTAATTTTAGATGCGCCCTTACATTAACAACAGCAAAAAGTTGGTATAAGGACATGCGACAGTGGACACATCAGCACAATGTACCTACAAGGAGGCATAAAGTGGTGATGTTGAGTTTGTTCATACTCTGTGAGGGCAGCAAATCTAATCCTGGAGACTAGGTGAGGGTAGCAAATCTAATCCTGGACATACTCTGTTGACTTGTCCACCAGCCGCCACTTTCTATCCTTTTTCAACCAAATAATAGATCTGTTCCATATCTAGTTTGTACTGCCTTTTCCCTTTATTTCCCTTTTCAACCAAGAGACTGGTTGGATATCCGGTCTTACTTTCCCCCTATTATTTCCTCTTTGAATCAAGTCCTAGATTCATGCTACGACTTTCCCCCCTTTCTTCGTTGTTTGAACCAAGTCCTAGATTTGACTACATGAAGTACCTCCCATGCCGCCTTGTCGCCCCGCCCTCACCGAAACCACTCCCCTTCATCGGTCCACCGCCACCCGGACATCCCTCCAGGCCCCCTCACGCCGAGCTTTTTCTCCGGCGATCTCCACGCCACTGCCCCACCATCGTGCCCCCCACCGCCAGTGACCACCGCCCCCACCCTGAACCCTAAGATATATAGTGGGATACCTCTCCAGCAAGCCCCCTCCCTATTGTGGTTGGTTGTTCCTTGACTCCAGCGAGCACCCCACCCCCTGAAAATTGACTGACCCAAAAGCCGATTTAGTCGACTGAAGTGTAGCTAAATCAAAAAGATTCACATACAGACACGTGAGGAGCTGGGTCAGTAGAGCAAGGCCGGTTTGGAAGAACTTATACCTAAGGGTCGTCAGGATGTCGGCGGTGGCTGGTCGGATCTGTGCACAATACAGCAGGAAGGAAGAAGGGTCAGAGGACCTCCCGAGTTGGTGTTGTGTCGGAGAGAACGACATGGGCAGAGGATCGGGACACGCAGGCAGCTGTGGGTTTCCTCCCTCGCCGATGATGACTGCATGAACGATGCACTAGTCCTTTACACACACCGACTGAAGGGATCGGGCCGGAACTATGACCACGGTGAGCAGAGAGAAAATGTCGATACCACTGTCTTGTCCTAGTAAAGCAAGCGCTCAGGCCCTTGCCTATAGATATAGTGGAGTGATTATCTTTTTCTCTCCACAACAAGCGTTTCAATTTGTGTATGTGGCATTAAAGAAAAGGAACTCTCTATTTAATGTGACTAACTGTACGACTCCTACTTACTAGTACAGCAGTAGTATTGTTTCATTGTGCTCCCTGACCCTCCTTTCATTGAACAACCCCACGGCTGAATAAACATACAATACTAGTATTTATATAGAACGAACCAACTCGAACTATTTTGGCTTTGAGATATGTATGGTACAATTTGACCACATTGCATCAATGGACTCATTACTTTGAAGTAACCTATACGTATATGCATGGTTTACATTCCGAATCGCTAGCTAGAGCTTGAACTGTATTTGTTTACATGTACCACATTTTTCTTTTGGTTTTCTGCTCCATGGTGCAATTCATCGATACAAAATTATACTATGAGTAGATAAAAGTTGAGGACGGGGCTTTTTCCGGGTAGTACGCGCGACATTTCTCGCATAGGCAGTTTGATAGAGAGGCAAGGAGGGTGAGGGAGTAGAGGATTCAACTTACTGCTAGAAAGGTAGGGCTGTGCGATTTGACGGTGCGTTACTGCTGGAAAGGCGGGGTCTTGTGATATGACTACTCACTATAGTCATGAATTACTGGTGCTACGACCGGGGTGATGCCCCCCATCCGTTCCCCAATCTAATCTGGTGCATGACACGTCGACCCGGATGCTGGCTCTCCCACATGTCGACGAAGTACGTAAGAAGGAGCAAAGAGTGATGCGGTATATATAGTGTATATACAAGTACTACTACTCATGGCGGAGGAGTGCGAACCACGGCATCCCAGTGAACCAGCAGGCGATAGGCCATAGAAAACAATGTGGTGATATGGCCATAAAAAACAATGTGCTACAGTCTAGTCTATAGCATGTACAATACTACTCCTCTTCCTCCTCGTCTCGGTTCATCGCCATCATACTTTCCCATTCCTGTGTTTTCAGTATCCTGGGAATCAAAGAGGCCCTTAGACTGGGTTAGGTCGGGTCATTTTTTATAAATGTGTTATGTCCAAAATTTAATGAACATGCTTCGTTTTCTACAAAAATAATTCTGTTTGCGTGTAGTAATTAATTAATTTATTTATTCTTCTGGGGGGGTTTGCATGTAATTCATGAGGTCTGAAATGTAAAGTACGCCAGCATAGTTGCATATGCTCCGAGTCGTGCATGCACTACGACCCAGATGCTCTTTGTCCCACATGTCGGCGAAAGGGAGCACGTGGAAATAGAGGAGTACATATAGGAGGATAAATGCGTGAAAAAAATATGTAGTATGAAGTGTAGCCGCAGTTTGAAAAGGAGACCTAAAGTGATGACAGGTTAGGTCGCGCGCACCAAACTAGTGGTACTATACGTACGACTACTTTTTCCCTCAAAAAATAAAAAAAAGAGGTACGAGTACTCAGTACTCCTATTCTATCAACACGAGTCCCATCTGACAAAAGCGTTTGTGCTAAAACTAGCTCTTCTCCCTCATTTTTCTCTTCTAATTCTAACTCAGCTGACGCACGGTGGGCGGGGTGGGGATTTGCCGATGGTCAGTTTGCTCAACTGCGGCCCCACCTCATAGTGAAAATGTTACGATAGAGAATGGAGCGCACGCTCTGTTGTCAAGGCGCGGGAGTTCACAGACAGCCCATCACGGTTCGAGTCTCGGCTTGAGTTCTTGGTGCTCATGGAGTTTTCTTCTATAAAAAAGCCAATAGGCTAGTCTAGCCCGGGTTGGTCTCGTTTTCTTTAAAAAAATGTTACGACTGGAATAAAAGTGCCATACACTAATAAAACATTAAGGCCATGAGGCGATGCATTGCTGGTTACAGGAGGCAACAAGAAAGATGCATCCATCAACGACATCAACCTCCGCGACTCAGGGTGCCAGCCCACCGAACAACGGCTAAGTAGCAGTGGCTTTCATGGCCAGGTCGATGTGCTTCCAGCCATTGGAAGAAGGCCAATGTCTATCTATCCTCGCTGGCCTTGTAGTGGCCAATGTAGATGATTTCCTCGTAGACGTGGATGTGTAGGTCGACGGTTTCTTGCATGGCGAGGCGCTGTGCGGCGAGTGCAGCCTCGAGGTGCACATTCTTCATAGCAACCTCCAACACCTATAGGGCCACCAGGGCTTGAAAGAGTTCGTCACCATGGAGGCCGATGAGGGTGGCAGGCAATGAGGAGCCTGGGCACGCGGGCTGGAGCAGTACGGCGGTGAACTTGTGGATGGAGGGGACCATCATGTCGTCCATGCGAGAGGCGAAGCCAGCGTCGGTGAGGGATACGACGCCGGCTATCGCCAACACTGTCTGGAAACGCTACGCGGTGCAGGGCAGCAAGCCGACGTCTTTGATGATCTAGCATAGCCGACTGCCGCTCGCGTCCATCGCCTCCATAGGTGCTTGTGCCTTTTGGTCACTTGCTCTTCGTTTGGAGTGAGCAGTGTCGAAAGTGCAACTATCCCTGGGTGGTTTTGGTAATTCCTAACAACATATAGCTCATTGAGCTAATGCTATTTCAAGATAAATATTTCAGGAAAGCTCAATGATTAGCATGGCATGGATGAGAAACGTGGACCACTCAAAATGCTAAGGACAAAAGGATTGGCTCAAGCTCAAAGCACAAGACTCTACATTTTCCATTTTAGTGATCCAAGATCACATTGAGTCCATAGGAAATCCAATACTATCAAGAGGGGGTGAGGTGTTGCTTAATGAGTTTCTTGCTCAAAGTGCTTAGTGATATGCTCCAAAAACCCTCAACTACTTTCTCACATCCACATATGTCCCAAACCAAAAGTCAAACTCCGCCCCACCAAAACTATCTATCCAGCGCCACCGAGTTCATTTTGACATAGCCACTGCCAGAAACCCTAGTCTTTTCGGTCTCACTGATAGGGATCTCGGTCTCACCAAGATGGGATTGTAATATGTCTGTTTCCCTTCGTAATGTTTCGGTCAAACCGAGATGAGCGATCGGTCCCACCTAGACTGCAATGCAAACTCTCTGTTTCCCTTTTGTAATGTTCCGGTCCAACCGAGATGAGCGAATGGGTCCCACCGAGTTTGCCTAACCAACTCTCTGTGTGTCTATTACCAAAATCTGTCTGACCGAGTTTGTGTAATCGGTCTCACCAAGATTACGTTATGCCCTAACCCTAACCATATCATTCCCACCGAGTTGACATGTCGGTCCCACCGAAATGCCTAACGGTCACATTACGAACTAAATCGTCCTGACCGAGTTTCACAATTCGGTCCCACTGAGTTTGGTAAGTTTTGTGTAACGGTTAAATTTTGTGTGGAGGCTATATATACCCCTCCACCCACTCTTCATTCGTGGAGAGAGCCATCAAAACATGCCTACACTTCCAACATACATTTTCTGAGAGAGAACCACCTACACTTGTGTTGAGGTCAAGATATTCCATTCCTACCACATAAATCTTGATCTCTAGCGTTCCCCAAGTTGCTTTCCACTCAAATCTTCTTTCCACCAAATCCAAATCCTGTGAGAGAGAGTTGAGTGTTGGGGAGACTATCATTTGAAGCACAAGAGCAAGGAGTTCATCATCAACACACCATTTGTTACTTCTTGGAGAGTGGTGTCTCCTAGATTGGCTAGGTGTCACTTGGGAGCCTCTGTCAAGATTGTGGAGTTGAACCAAGGAGTTTGTAAGGGCAAGTACATCGCCTACTTCATGAAGATCTACCCTAGTGACGCAAGTCCTTCGTGGGCGAGGACCATGGTGGGATAGACAAGGTTGCTTCTTCATGGACCCTTCATGGGTGGAGCCCTCCGTGGACTCGCGCAACCATTACCCTTCGTGGGTTGAAGTCTCCATCAACGTGGATGTATGATAGCACCACCTATCGGAACCACGGATAAAAAATCTCCGTGTCAACATTGCGTTTGCCTCCTCAAACTCCTCCCTTTACCTTCATATGCAATTGTTTTACATTCCGCTGCTATACTCTGAGAATTGCATGTGTAGGTTGATTGCTTGACTTGTGCTGAGTTTCTAAAATCTGCAAAGAACTAAAATTGGGAAAAGGATAGATTTTTATTTGGTTAAGTAGTCTAATCACCGCCCCTCTATACATAGTTTCGATCCTACAAGTGGTATCAGAGCTTTGGTCTCTATTTGCTTTGATTTCCATAGCTTTTGGTGGTCATAGCCTTGGTTTCACAACCTACGAGAGTATGGCGTCTAGTGATACGTCCATTTCGCATCATGCTTTTATATCAATATTTATTGCATTATGGGTTGTTATTACACTTTATATCTCAATACTTATGGCTATTCTCTCTTATTTTACAAGGTTTATGATAAAGATGGGGGAATGCCGGCAGCTGGAATTCTGGCTGGAAAAGGAGCAAACGTTGGAAACCTATTCTGCACAGCTCCAAAAGTCCTGAGACTCCACGAAACAACCTTTTGGAATTAATAAGAATTTTTGAGTGAAAGAAATACACCAGGGGGCCTACACCCTGTCCAGGAGACAGGGGCGCCCCCCCTATAGGGCGCACCCCCTATCTCCTGGGCCCCCTGGCGGGCCTCTGGTGTCCATCTTCTGCTATATCATCACTTTTACCCTGGAAAAAATCGTGGGCAAGATTACGGGACGAAACTCCGCCGCCACGAGGCGGAACCTTGGCGGAATCAATCTAGGGCTCCGGCGGAGCTGTTCTGCCGGGGACACTTCCCTCCGGGAGGGGGAAATCATCACCAACGTCATCACCAACGATCCTCTCAATGGGAGGGGGTCAATCTCCATCAACATATTCACCAGCACCATCTCCTCTCAAAACCCTAGTTCATCTCTTGTATCCAATCTTGTATCAAAACCACAAATTGGTACCTGTGGGTAGCTAGTAGTGTTGATTACTCCTTGTAGGTGATGCTAATTGGTATACATGGTGGAAGATCATATGTTCAGATCCTTTATGCATATTATTTCTCCTCTGATTATGAACATGAATATGCTTTGTGAGTAGTTACGTTTGTTCCTGAGGACATGGGTGAAGTCTTGCTATTAGTAGTCATGTGAATTTGGCATTCGTTCGATATTTTGATGAGATGTATGTTGTCTTTTCCTCTAGTGGTGTTATGTGAACGTCGACTACATGACACTTCACCATTATTTGGGCCTAGAGGAAGGCATGGGGAAGTAATAAGTAGATGATGGGTTGCTAGAGTGACAGAAGTTTAAACCCTAGTTTATGTGTTGCTTCGTTAGGGGCTGTTATGGATCCATATGTTCAATGTTGTGGTTAGGTTTACCTTAATACTTCTTTTGTAGTTGTGGATGCTTGCAATAGGGGTTAATCATAAGTGGGATGCTTGTCCAAGTTAGAGCAGTACCCAATTACCGGTCCACTCACATATCAAATTATCAAAGTACCAAACATGAATCATATGAACATGATGAAAACTAGCTTCACGATAATTCCCAATGTGTCCTCGGGAGCTCCTTTATCATTATTAGAAATTGTCCAGGCTTATCCTTTGCTACATAAAGGATTGGGCCACCTTTCTGCACTTTGTTTACTTTATTTACTTGTTACTCGTTACTATTTATCTTATCACAAAACTATCTATCACCTACAATTTCAGTGCTTGCAGAGAAAACCTTACTGAAAACCGCTTATCATTTCCTTCTGCACCATGTTGGGTTCGACACTCTTACTTATCGAAAGGACTACGATAGATCCACTACACTTGTGGGTCATCAAGACTCTTTTCTGGCGCCGTTGCCGGGGAGTGTAGCGCTTTTGGTGAGTGGAACTTGGTAAGGAAACATTTATATAGTGTGCTGAAATTTTCTGTTACTTGTCACTATGGAAACTAATCCTTTGAGGGGCTTGTTTGGGGTATCTTCACCCCAACCAGAAGAGCAAAGAGTTTCTCCTCAACCTACTGAACTTTATGAAAATATTTACTTTGAGATTCCTTCGGGTATGATAGAGAAACTGCTAGCTAATCCATTTGCAGGAGATGGAACATTGCATCCCGATTTACACCTTTTCTTTGTGGATGAAGTTTGTGGATTATTTAAGCTTGCAGGTATTCCTGATGATGTTGTCAAAAGGAAGGTCTTACCTTTATCTTTGAAGGGAGATGCGTTGACATGGTATAGGCTATGTGATGACACGAGATCTTGGAATTATAAGCGAAGTTGGAATTTCACCAGAAGTTCTATCCTATGCATCTTGTTCATCGTGATCGTAATTACATATATAATTTCTGGCCTCATGAAGGAGAAAGCATCGCTCAAGCTTTGGGGAGGCTTAAGTCAATGTTATATTCATGCCCCAATCATGAGCTCTCTTGGGAAATGATTATTCAGAATTTTTATGCTCGGCTTTCTCTTGATAATCGCAACCTGCTCGATACTTCCTGTGCTGGTTCTTATATGCTGAAGACTATTGATTTCAAATGGGACTTATTGGAAAGAATTAAACGCAACTCTGAAGATTGGGGTTCCGACGATGGTAAGGAGTCAGGTATGACACCTAAGTTTGATTGTGTTAAATCTTTTATGGATACCGATGCTTTTCGTGGATTTAGCGCCAAGTATGGACTTGACTCTGAGATAGTAGCTTCTTTCTGCGAATCTTTTGCTACTCATGTTGATCTCCCTAAAGAGAAGTGGTTTAAATATAATCCTCCTAATGAAGTGAAAGTAGTTGCACCTATTACAGTCGAAGAAAAGACTATTACCCATAGTGATCCTATTCTTCCTACTACTTATGTTGAAAAACCTCATTTTCCTGTTAGGATAAAAGATCGTGCTAAAGCTTCGACTATTGTTTGTAAGAGTAATACTAGGACTTATACACCTCCTGAGCAAATTAATGTTGAACCTAGTATTGCTATGGTTAAAGACCTCTTGAATGAGGATTTAGATGGGCATGTTATTTCTTTCTGTGGCGAGACTGCCAATATTGCTAGACCTGATACTAAGACACGTAGACCTGTCGTAGGCATGCCTG
>NC_057798.1:333227474-333237982 GCF_018294505.1 Triticum aestivum | reverse complement strand
CGGGAGGAGAGAGAGGGCCGACGGGGACAGGTGGCAGATCCTGTGTCACACCCTAGCTAGTCATGCATTAGAGTGTTGCATCATGTTTATTCTTTCACCAGAAACCTGAAATGGGGATGACAGAACCCCCAGTCCCTTCTGAAACCAACTAGGGTTTACTAAAAACTTTTCCAATGAACCTGAAATGCCCTTCTAAAATGCCCATCATTTTTGTCTTGGTTCAGAACCTCTGCCAAAAGTGATGCACATTTTCCTAGGCCATCTTAGGGTTTTTGAATTAAATCATAAATATTTGAATTTGGGCATTTAAAATTATATAAAATATTTAAATGCTCAAATATCTCCAAACTAAAATGTTTCATGTTGGAAATAATCCAACTATGGACCAGGAGTAGTTTGGTGATTTTAGGAGTTGCCTAAGTATTTTATTTAATTCAACAAAGTTGCAGAAGTATTAAAAAAACAGAAAACAGAAAGAAATGGAAAAAACTTACCTGGCGCCCAGCACCCGGCCCACCTGCCGGCCCAGCCCAGCGCCGCTCCAGCGAGCTGCTTGCCGGCCAGGCAGGCAGGCAGGTGCCCAACGGCGACCGCAGCGCGCGCCACGCACCTGCTCGCCGCCTCGCCGCTCCCCGAGCCCGGTGACGTCGTGGATCAGCCTCTCTCACTCCCCCGAACCCCCCAGACACCCCCTCTCCTCTCCAGCTCCTCCCCCTCGCGCTCCCCCGCCATGGCCGACGCCACCATCGCCATGCCTTCGTCGTAGCCGTGCTCCCCGCCACCCGTGCGTCCTCTCATCGAGTCCAGGAGCTCCGCCGCTGTCCACTTCATCGAGCAAGCCGAGCCCCGAGCGCTCGCAACGCCCGAGTCCACCGCACCGACCTCGCCCGAGTCCGCCGTCGCCGGAGATCCCCTTCAACGCCGTCGTTGCTCCGGTCCATCCCCGGCCGCACCAAGGGCTTCGTCGCACTCACTGTGAGCTTAGCCATCTTCCCCTCCCTTCCGTTCTTGCTCCCGAGCCGTGTAGCGACCTCCCGGAGCTCAACCGCACCCACTGCCGTGGAGCTCGTCGCCGACGTGCTCCCGGTCATCCTCCGGCCACTCCACGGTGTCCATCATGCTCACCGTGTCACTTAGCACCTAGCTAGCCACTCCCCGAGCCTCACCGACCCCTCTAGTGTCAAGTTCTTCTTCGGCCGAACCCCGGTGGCCGCCAAAGTCGTCGCCGGCGCCAACTCCGGCCACCCCGACCCCAACGGACTCCACCAAGAGATGCGGCTCGTCCTCAGCTCCACTTCGGTGGTCTCCGCGACCCATTTGGTGGCCGAAACGGCCAAAACCACTTCCGCCGCCGCGTCGGGCTCGCCGGCAGCTAAACGCCGCTGCAGCCGACCTTGGTTTTACCACGGGTGGGCCCTGGTTGACTCCCCTGAGTCAATGACAGGTGGGGCCCAGCCCTACTAATTAAACAGGTTTAGTTTTAATTGAACTTTAATTAATCTAATCACACTCACACGCGGGACCCACTGTCAGGTTTGACCCGGACGTGTTCCGTTGACCTGCTGACGTCACACTGACGTCAGGCTGACGCAATAATTGATTTTCTGGAATTAATCTAATATAGGAAATTCCAGAATATAGTTTAAACTTCAAAAATTCATAACTTTTATTCTGTAACTCCAAATCAGACAAATTATATATGAAAAATGATCAGAAAAATCCAATCTATCCATCTGTACTATTTTCATCCATGATTAAACAAGTTAACCTGATGTTTAATGCAGAACAAGGAAAAGCACTTTAAAAGGCCATGTTTGAGTTTCAAATTTGAATCTTTGATTCAAATTGGTTCAAACCCTTCTGGTCTTAGTTGCATTAGCCCAACACACTCATATTGCTATGTTTCATGCATGCATCAGATTGTTGCACATTGTTTGGTGATGGTTGTGTATCGGTGTTCTTTGCGGCAGGTTCTGCCCCCGAGGAGTACCGTGATTACCCTAACGAAGAACCGTATCAGTGCATCGAACCATCAGGCAAGCAACCAACCATTTGATCATATCGATACAATCCCATGTTCTCGCTCCTGCTCTCCTTTACTGCATTAAGACAACGCGTTTCAAACTGCTGTGTGCTACGGTAGTTGAACCCATTTCCTCTGCATGACCTGTCATTGCCACAGTAACTAGATGAAACCCACTAGCATGTGTAGGAGTTGATTGAGCCATATGTATGTGTTGTTCCTACCTTGCTATGCCTGCTATGCTTAGAGTCGTGTCAGGTCTGGTTCATCTGGGTGATGGCTAGAGTGAAATGATTATGTCGGTAATGAGAGTGGTGTGGTGAACACGATTTGGTAAAGGTATCGATGAGAGGCCATGTAGGAGTACATGGTGGGTTGTTTCATTGAAGCCGACCTTAAGCACTGAGATATGTATGTGTGATTTAAGATACAGCTACTACCATGCATTGGGCCCTGAAATATGACCCCGCTCGACTTCTTATTCACCCTAGCTCTCTGTCCAGGAGTTGCAAGTAGTTTCTGGTGTTTGTAGCCTACTGGAGGCCGTGGACAGCGCTGACCGTAGGGGTGGGCTGTGATGCGGTAGGTACGTGGCACGGTGTACCGAATACCCGTTAGGTATCTCGGGAACCCTGTTCACATCGTTCGGGGCCGTATGGGAAACCTCGGCTGGACTCCCTGCGGATGGAACCTGGATAGGCGATAAACCTGGACTAGAGACTTAGGTGTTTAGGTAGGTCGTGGTCTACACCCACGTCGGCTTTCGCTTGAAGTCTGCCGAGCACATGTCGTGTGCAGACGCTAAGTGGTGGAAACATGTATGAAGAAGTACACCCCTGCAGGGTTATCATGATCTATTCGAATAGCCGCGTCCGCGGTAAAGGACTACTTGGTTGCCTATACAGTTCATAGACAAGTAAATGGAAACTACTAAAAGCCTCAAGATAAGTGTGAGTGCCGAGGATGGCTCTTCCGTAGGAAGACGGAGGTGGATCCTCGGTGGTGTATTGAAGTGGTGAGTAGTGGACTCGTGTACGCAAAACCATTTCAAGTTGGAGTCTCGTAGGTTAGCCTAGCCAAGAGTCAAAGCTGGCTTGCTGCAACAACTCCACCAACCCTTCTTGATAATATGCATGTATGTAGGATCTGATGTAAGTCTTGCTGAGTACCTTTGTACTCATGTTGCTATAATTTACATTTTTACAGAAGACGCTGCAACCCCTTCTGATGGGTTCTACGTAGATGTTGACATCAATGAGTAGGCTAAGGCCCAGGTGGTGATCCTGAGCTTGTGAAGGACCACGTAGTATAGCTAGGCTTTCCAAGCCTCTTTTATTTTACTAGTTGTCTGTACTCAGACAAGTTACTTCCGCTGCTGGTTTGTATGATTGTATGACTTGAATGCTGGGTCGTGTGACCCGTACCTGTGTGTATGATTATGTATGGCTCCCTGAGCCTTAAATAAAGTACTTGTGTCGTAGAGTCATGTTGTGATGCCATGTTGTATTTGCACATATCGAGCATACTGTGTGTATGCTATTGAAATGCTTGGTATGTGTGGGATCTGACTATCTAGTTGTTTATCTTTAGTAGCCTCTCTTACCGGGAAATGTCTCCTAGTGTTACCACTGAGCCATGGTAGCTTGCTACTGCTCTGGAACACTTAGGCTGGCCGGCATGTGTCCTTCTTCGTTCCGGTGTCTGTCCCTTCGGGGAAATGTCACGCATTGAGTACCGGAGTCCTGTTAGCCCGCTACAGCCCGGTTTACCGGAGTCCTGCTAGCCCAGTGCTACAGCCCGGACCCTCTTGCTGATGACCGACACGTTCGAAGCTGGGTCATGGATGCCTGTCCCTCTAAGTCTGTGCCACTTTGGGTTTACAACTAGTCATGTCAGCCCGGGCTCCTTAACATATGGATGCTAGCGACACTATCATATACGTGAGCCAAAAGGCGCAAACGGTCCCGGGCAAAGGTAAGGCGACACCCGTGGGGATACCGTGCGTGAGGCCGCAAAGTGATATGAGGTGTTACAGGCTAGATCGTTGTGTCATCGAGTCGGGGTCCTGACAGCGTTGGCATCAGAGCCAGGACTGCCTGTAGGTTCTCCAAGCCAAACTGGTCGATGTTGAGTCTAGAAATTCTTTAGTTATATGTAGGGGAATTGTTTGTGGGTTGGCACGTAAGGCTCTTTTTACTCCTTTATCTTATGACATTCTGATCTGAGTCAGTCTATTCTTCCACCGGGGGTTAAGGAATTAGGATCTATTCTCTCTATCAGGATCACGTGTTACTAATCAGTAGTACCTTATAGGTTTGATGGATACAAGCCTAGTTCAATTCTACTACCACATTATGTTGCTAGGATGGACTCAGAACTTGATATGATGATGTTGAGTGTGTATGAAATCCTTTGTCAAATGTCTCAAAATCCTTCTTGAGCATTTACAGCTGTTATGCTGCCGAAATTTTGTTAGAAATTCTAATGCCTTTGCATTATGATTGTGTTTTCAGATGGCCACTCGTGACCTCAATCAAGTGGTTCGCCTGACTCGATGCCTAGATGTACCCGGTCATACCGCCATGTTGGTCAGGGTAATGACTGAGGCTGGATACCGTTGGTATCCTGAGTACACGGTCGAAGAGCAATTCCGAGACTTTAATCAAAGCCAGTATCTCTACAATGTCAGGATATTTCCATCTTATCCTGGGTCCACCGAGCCCCTTCACTGCTCCTATGGACTCGGGGTTACTATTGAGATGGCTGTGCAGGATGCCGCCTACTCTATGATGACCATCATGCGAGTCAGGTCTGGCCTATTTCGGGACTCTGATTTCCGGTATATGCCAGGATCACTTCCGGGAGCATAAGGGTATCTCCAGGCTATCTATGCTGACCCCACCCAGGAGGATTCATGGACTCGCACCACTGCTGAGATGCTCGAGGATAAGGACCGTGAAAATCGGGCCTTGAGGTTAGAGCTCTTCAATACCCGTGCTGACCACTGGGCCACATTGACTCGGTTTGCACCGGCGGTGCAAGCTGGATATTCGGATATGCGCGATCTCTATCCTGTGAGATCTGCTCTGCCAGACGTGATGGGTTGGCGTGATGTAGGAGGCATCACCCCACCTCGCGGTCCCCGCAGGCCACCGTCTGTTGGTCCAAGACCTCATCCTGGTCCCTATGGTCCACAAGCTCCGCGAGATCGTCTTTTTCCGGATGATCATGTTGAGCTTCCAGGCTATGGAGGTGACTTCTACGAGGACTAAAACGGATCGGTCTGAGTTAGTGGTAGTATCACTAGTTCGTGTTAGCTGTGTCGTCTATCGTCCTGCGTGACTCGTGGGATATGACCTAGTTGTATCGCATTCCGGAGGTGTAGAAAAATAATGTATAGGAGCTTGGAATGCCTCCGATGAGATGTAATCCTCTTTTCACCGTAATAGTACCTTGTTTGGTCTTGTACTAAACCCTGTATGGTGTGTATGACGATGGAATAAAGAAGCAGTTTCTGTATCTACCATGTCATACGGATGATCATCTTGCATTTCGAGTTATTCCTTACATTCTGTATCCTATGTCGGAATTTTATCATTCTGACTAAATCATTGTCTTGTTTACCTAGGATGGTCAACACGCACACTAACGCTGCTCCTCAAGAGCAGGCCGATGGCAGTGAAGTCAGGAATGCAAATCTGCCTCATCCTCCTTCCCTAGCCGAGGTTATGATGGAAGCTGAGAGAAATAAACGGGAGACCAACCGTTTGTTGGAGCGTATTGAACAGAACACAGCACACCATCAGAGGACTAACGTGGTGTCGCTCAGTGATTTCATTAAGTTACATCCACCCACGTTCCACCACTCCGTCGAGCCTCTCGACGCTGATGACTGGCTTCGCAGTATTTCTCACAAACTGCGTTCTGCGCTAGTAGCTGAGGCTGACAAGGTCACCTTTGCTGCATATCATCTTGAAGGCCCCGCCAGTCTATGGTGGGAGAATTATGGAGCTATGCACCCAGCGGGCCATGTCACTACTTGGGCTGAATTCAGCGAGGCTTTCCGTGAACATCACATTCCGGAGGGTCTCATGGACCGTAAACATGAGGAATTTTGCAGTTTCACTCAGGGCCGACTCTCTGTGGATGCTTACAGCAGGGAGTTTGGTAACCTCGCACGATATGCCACTGAGGAAGTTTCTACCGATGCCAAGAAGCAAGCAAGGTTCCGTAAGGGGCTTAGTCCTGAGCTTCGCCGCGACCTCCGTCTGCATGAGTGCACATCCTTTCAGAAACTTGTTAACAAGGCCATCAGTGCTGAGACTGGTCAGACTGATTATGACGCAACACGCAAGCATGGCCGTGACATGGGTTCCTCATCCGGTGCTGGTCCTCAGAAGCGCCGCGCGTGGGTGCCCAACACTGCCCTGCCACCCAGGTTCACACCGAGGCCATCCTTCCAGGTGCCTCGCCCCGTCCAACAGTCTGCACCAGCCAAGCCCTATGGTGGTCCAACCAACAATGCTCCTCCACGTACCAGTTCCGTAACTTGTTTCAAGTGTGGGGAATCTGGTCACTATATGCGTGAGTGTCCCCAGACCAACCCCAACCAATCTGCTAAAGCTTTTGGCCGTGGCAAGCCGACAGGGAAAGTGTTCCACGCCAAGCCGGCCACCGCTGCACGTGGCCATGTCAACTGTATCTCTGCCGAGGAAGCTCAAGAGGATCCCAACGTCGTTCTTGGTACGCTTCTTGTTAATTGCCACCCGGCATCTGTTCTTTTCGATACAGGAGCCTCTCATTCTTTTATATCCGAAAATTATGCTCGTTTGCATAACATCGCATTCTGTGACATGGCAACCTCTATGGTAATTCAAACTCCGGGATCCAAATGGCAAACTTCTAGAGTAATCCATGGAAATGAAATCCAAGTCGACAGACTTGTTTTCCTCGCATCTTTGATAGCCCTTAAATCTTCAGATATTAATATCATTCTGGGTATGGACTGGATGTCAGTTCATCATGCCCAAATTGATTGCTTCACTAGGACTGTTCAACTTACCCATCCTTCGGGGAAGATAGTCAATGTCTTGACCCGAATAGCCAAGCGACAATTATATTCTCTTAAGCCAGCCCTTTGCCAGACCTTGAGGACGTCCCGGTAGTCCGTGACTTTCCGGATGTCTTCCCAGAGGAATTGCCAGGTGTTCCACCCGACAGGGATGTTGAGTTCGTAATAGACCTCATTCCAGGAACCGTTCCGATTGCTAGAAGACCCTATAAGATGGCACCACTAGAACTAGCCGAGCTTAAGAAACAACTCGATGAGTCCTTGAAAAAGGGTTTCATCCGACCTAGTTCATCTCCGTGGGCTTGCCCCGTCCTCTTCGTCAAGAAGAAGGATGGTACAGACCGGATGGTTGTAGATTACCGACCTGTCAATTTGGTCACAATCAAGAACAAATATCCGCTCCCTAGGATCAACGACCTGTATGATCAGCTCGCTGGATCCTCAGTCTTCTCCAAAATGGATTTGAGGTTGGGCTACCATCAAATCAAAATCAGAAACGGGGACATTCCTAAAACGGCCATTGTTACTCGTTCCTTCGGTTTAACCAACGCTCCAACCACCTTTTCTCGGTTAATGAACTCAATCTTCATGGAGTATTTGGATAAATTCGTCGTAGTTTATCTCGATGATATACTCATCTACTCCAAGAACGAGGAGGAACATGCCGAACATCTAAGGCTAGTGTTGAAGAAACTTCGAGAGCACCGCCTTTATGCCAAGTTTTCCAAATGTGAATTTTGGTTGTCAGAAGTGACCTATCTGGGTCATGTAATATCTGGTAAAGGTACTGCTGTTAACCCTGAGCGAGTTCAAGCCGTCCTTAATTGGACTCCACCTGAATCGGTCAAGCAAGTTCGGAGTTTCCTTGGCCTAGCGAGCTATTGTCGTCGCTTTGTCGAGAACTTCTCCAAAGTTGCTAAACCTCTAACCGAACTCCTTAAGAAGGATAAAAAGTTTGAATGGACTCCACAATGTGAGCACAACTTTCAGGAACTGAAAAGACGCCTGACTTCTGCTCCCGTTCTGGTACCGCCAGACTTCTCTAAGGACTTTGTTATCTACTGCGACGCCTCGCGACAAGGACTAGGCTGTATTCTCATGCAAGATCGACATGTAATTGCTTACGCCTCACAGCAATTGCACCCACATGAGGAGAATTATCCTACTCATGATCTAGAGCTTGCAGCTGTAGTCTATGCACTTAAAACTTGGCGACATTACCTCCTCGGTAATCGTTGCGAAATATTCATTGATCACCAAAGTCTGAAGTACATCTTCACCCAACCGGATTTGAATCTCAGGCAAAGACATTGGGTCGAGTTGATCACAGATTTCGACTTAGGAATAACTTACACCCCAGGGAAAGCCAACGTCATGGCTGATGCGCTAAGTCGTAAATCTTATTGTAACAACCTGATGTTACAACAAAGTCAACCGCTTCTCCATGAGGAATTTCGGAAGCTTAACCTTCACATTGTTCCTCAAGGATTTCTTTCCACCTTGGTGGCGAAACCTACTCTTACGGATCAAATCATCGCTGCCCAGAAGCGAGATAAGGGAATAGCTAAGATCAAGGAGACCATTGCTAGCGGAGGTGCTAGTTGTTTCTCCACAAATCATCATGGTGTTGTGTACTTTGAGAACCGTTTAGTGGTTCCCAAGAACCAGCATCTACGGCAGTTGATCCTTAAGGAGGCTCATGAATCTCCTCTCACCATTCATCCCGGTAGTACCAAGATGTGTCAGGACCTACGCCAGAGGTTCTGGTGGACTAGGATGAAGAGAGAAATTGCTCAGTATATTGCTAATTGCGACGTCTGTCGTCGTGTAAAAGCAGAGCATCAACGGCCTGCTGGCACCCTTCAACCCCTAGCTATTCCTGAATGGAAATGGGATAAAATTGGTATGGATTTCATTACCGGTTTTCCCAGGACCAAGAGAGGGAATAATGCTATCTTTGTCGTTGTCGATCGTCTTTCCAAAGTGGTCCATTTCTTACCTGTTCGTGAGAGTATAACCGCTAGTCAGCTGGCAGACTTATACATCTCCCGAATAGTGTCTCTCCATGGTGTTCCTTTGGAAATTAACTCGGATCGAGGAAGTCTTTTCACCTCTCGATTTTGGGAAAGTTTCCAAAACGCTATGGGAACCCGCCTTTCCTTTAGCACCGCTTTTCACCCTCAATCGAGTGGTCAAGTAGAACGCGTCAACCAGATTCTAGAAGACATGCTTCGAGCCTCTGTTATCTCTTTCGGAATGGAGTGGGAGAAATGCCTTCCATTTGCCGAATTTGCTTACAACAACAGCTATCAATCTAGCTTGGGTAAAGCCCTTTTGAAGTTCTCTATGGACGACGGTGTCGAACACCCCTTAACTGGTCAGAGACCGGGTAAAGTCAATTCTTTGGCCCGGATATGATTCAGGAAGAAGAAGAGCAAGTTCGCATCGTTCGTGAAAAGTTGAAAATAGCCCAATCCCGTCAGAAGAGTCAATATGACCGAAAACATAAGGCTATGACTTTCGAGATTGACGAGAAGGCTTACCTTCGGGTTACCCCTCTGAAGGGAACCCATCGTTTCGGTATCAAAGGCAAATTGGCTCCTCGTTACATTGGACCTTTTCGCATTCTCGCCAAACGAGGAGAAGTTGCCTACCAGTTGGAACTACCTCCGCACCTCTCCAGAGTCCACGATGTCTTCCACGTTTCTCAACTCAGGCGTTGCTTCTCGGATCCTATCCGTGGAGTGGACTACGAAACGCTTGATCTCCAAGATAATCTTACATATCGAGAGTACCCCATTCGTATCCTCGATCAGGCCGAGCGTACCACTCGACGTCATAATATCAAGTTTCTCAAAGTTCAATGGTCGCACCATTCTGAGGATGAAGCAACTTGGGAAAGGGAGGATCGTCTTCGACTTGAGTATCCCGCCTTCTTCCCGGAGGAACCCAAATCTCGGGACGAGATTCTTTTGAGTGGGGCTGAGTTGTCACACCCTAGCTAGTCATGCATTAGAGTGTTGCATCATGTTTATTCTTTCACCAGAAACCTGAAATGGGGATGACAGAACCCCCAGTCCCCTCTGAAACCAACTAGGGTTTACTAAAAACTTTTTCAATGAACCTGAAATGCCCTTCTAAAATGCCCATCATTTTTGTCTTGGTTCAGAACCTCTGCCAAAAGTGATGCACATTTTCCTAGGCCATCTTAGGGTTTTTGAATTAAATCATAAATATTTGAATTTGGGCATTTAAAATTATATAAAATATTTAAATGCTCAAATATCTCCAAACTAAAATGTTTCATGTTGGAAATAATCCAACTATGGACCAGGAGTAGTTTGGTGATTTTAGGAGTTGCCTAAGTATTTTATTTAATTCAACAAAGTTGCAGAAGTATTAAAAAAACAGAAA